>NC_051135.1:3500361-3569165 GCF_014839805.1 Manduca sexta | reverse complement strand
TGGAAAATGTACTAACATCTCTATTTTATTTATTTATTTATTTGCACTTTATATACATAATAAGTATATCGGCGGACTTAATGCCAAAGGCATTCTCTCCCAATCAACCTAAGGGTACATACAAGTAACTATAATGTATAACTATAGTAAATACAAACATAATATAAGTAATATTATAAATACATAAAATACAGATTATAAATACATAAATATATAATATGTACTCGTATATACTAATAATATAAAGTTTAGAATTAAAGTGACAACTCTTCTGCTTCTTCTAACAAAATTTATATAATATTAATATTTTTCTATTTTCCAGTACTGCTAGTATATCTGTTATATAAATACTTCGATATTAGTTAAATAATAATACGAATCTCTTGCCATTATAGCCTTTTTACATCGACCATTCCAAAAAGTTTTAATTAACAGGAAAAAAAATATTAATGATGTTTTACTTTATCAATGCATTAAACGCATCCGGATACGACTGATAATGACTTTGCTCTTTCGCCGACGCGTGCGATATAGAAAGCAAGAGTGCAAGTGTCAGAGCGCAAAGTCGCGACAGGGAAAGCGCTGCGCCATATCATGAAAGGGAACTTCAAATCCACACCCAACCACATCGGCCTCGCTAACAACCTGCCTGATTCGATCTTAGATGGGTCTAACGTAGAAACTTGCGAGGGCACTTTCATCGACACATTCTAGATTTTTTTTAAACTACAAACTACCTAAGTTGGTTAAGCAGCTCGTTTGAATGTTGGATGAGCTTTGGGTCTACACATTTGGAGTGTTACTTAAGCGGGGCGGTTCCTGCGAACCAGTTGATCGTGTCGGCCGCTCGAGGCGCCGCCAGAGGGATCGGGTATCCCGTTCGTGAATATTTCTTATTTATTTTACGATTCATTTCTTTGCCGTCCCTATCGATAAGTAACGGTGCAACATGGGTCTGGGTATTTAGCATGGTGAGCCCATTAAAGCGATGGGCGAGAGTGTTATTAAAATACGTTTAAGATTGCACCGCATTTGGTAAAGGCGATAAAAAGTGGATACTGCGGAATCGTGAGTTCAGTCCGAGCTTTATTGCGTCCAGGATGTGATCAGACATTACGGGCCGGTAATGGTAAACAAAGAAGAGATTGAAGCCAACCGCGGGGAACGCCTCTATCAACACTGTTCAACAGAACTGCCTTTGGCTAATGCCTAATTTGTGTACACTTAAAAGACGTAGATGCATTAAATATGCGATTGAATTTACGATACCTAACAATGTCCCATTTTAATATATTAAGTATATAGAATTAACGAACACAACCGTACACATTAATGGTTCAAGGACACGAGGTCGCCAGTAGGCGTCGCGCGCGCAATTCTAGGCAGTAGACAGGTACTGGACAGCAATTGCGTGACAAGTCACACATGCACATTATCATTCCACGTGCGACGCTAAACTACTTATTCGGTTCGCGGTGACCGTTATCCGGCTCACGCACGTTGCCTGCATCAATGGCATATTTTTCCCCGGCGAAACTCTGACGCGCATTTACCATTCAAGGTTAACCCGGTCAGTAAAGCGCTTTGTTTACACTATGTCGCGATGTCCGACATCACACGTCGGTCGTTCACACTTCGCATGCTTTGAGACAAGTGTACCACTGACCTATGTGACATTAGTAAATTAAGTAACACTTGTTATTCAGAATATTAATTCGGGATTTGATCGTGGCACGAACAACTACAGTCCGGCATAAAGTGGCTGAACAAATTCAAAACTTCATATCGCCTATATATGTTCAGTTGAATTAAATATTTTGTTTTATTTGTGTGAAGTTAATGCATTTTATTTTATATTTGTGAAGAAAAAAAAATGTTAGTAAGAATACGAAAGCGTACAGGTGATTTGATGTTTTTAAATTGTTCAGCTATTTATGTGGATGATCTATGTTATGAACATGTTTAGTACGGGTGCATTGTAAGTTATTTCATCTTTATCGAAGGCAAAGATACTCCATATTAACTTATTGTAAAATCACAATCTATACGTGAACATACAAAAATAAAAGTGATTCAATAGAAAATTTATGATTAATAAATAAAGTTCAAATAATTATCTCTTTTGTTGCAACACAGCTAATAGCGCGCTTAGAGGGCAGAGTCGGCTTTTATGGCAAGACGCGTGACGACTATTTTCCATCCTCGTGAACAGTCGACTATTTCCGTTCTACCGGGTCGTCCTTACCTCCCCCTATTACCACTTAGTATTTGTTTTGTATACCGATGATTCTTTATTTTGTGGTATGACTTTAAACATAATGAAAGAATGGATTCGGTAATTTGTTATTTTAGACGAACGTGAGACTTAAGCCTTAGCATATGCTTCGATGATATTCACTAGGTCATAGTAACTAACCAATACATTTTATTGTTCCAGGTATCTCTAAGACGACCGGCATTGTTTCCGAATCTAACGTAAGTATTTCGATAATTTATACTATAAATATAAAAATATTATTATATTTGAATATTAAAGAAAATTGCTGTGACTATCACATCGCCCCGTTAATAAAGCTATTAATTTTACAAAGAGCTATCCATAAAATACAAAAGCGCTACAAACGTGGATTCTCTATTGCGTCTTAATGCATTACAATATGTATGTTGTATAAAACATACATAATTTGTACATTGAAAATTCTCTGTCTGGCCATGCGTTGAAAAATATACAGCATAGAAAAAGTTACACCCTTGTAATCATCCGGATCCCGTATGAATTATCAACATAACTATATCCTGCCGTATCATAAACAATACGTTGTTTACAGTTTTTGCGTTGCTGAATAACAAATGTGTACTATTATATAGAGCAGGTTAACCGCTGAGAGGGATGTGCGCTCGTTTAATATTGAAAGTATATCACATCCGCGAGTTTGTGTCATGCGCGCACTTGATAAACCTGTCCGCGCCACCATCAGGCTGGAACTGGTCGAGAAAACTAGATTTTTAATAAGCTTCTCTGCTTTGCTAATGACATCCCTTCCCTGCGTTTAAGGAATTCCAAGCGATAACTACATGAAAGGAGCGGAGCGTAAAAGGAGAGAGAAAACACGGAAAAAATCCCATTACCTTAATAGACATTTGATAGCCGTAGGATGTGATTGTCTATGATGGTTAAGATTAATGACGCTTTAGTATTGTAATATGATTTTAAATAATCTACCATGTCGCTACGAATAATATAGTCTACAGAATAATATTAGACGCTGCAATTTTCTTCAGTGAAACTGATGTAAAAAATGTTTAGTTCTTTTTATAAGTCATTCTTACTCTTGTAATAAATATCTGAACGAAAAGCATATTGGTCATCCTTAAATGAAGGTTCAGTAGCTACTCTCTATATATGTGGGTACAAACATTTTCAAGACATCAAATCAAATAAAGACTAATATTATTTAAATTATAGACAGACATGGCGGTGTTATAAAAATCTACATAATTTTACTTTTTAAAAACATAGTGATACTAATATGAAATGAAAAATCTTAGATAATCTTTTCATGTAAATAACATTGAATATAAAAAATATATCTGATATATTCTACCAGCAAACAGAAGCGTTAATAAAATTTACAACATATGTCGCCGCATTGGCTTAAAATATGAATGCATCGACACACAGGTTCCTCAGGAAGTACATACATAGAAGTAACAGGTTTTTAGTAATTTAAGTTTGTGATGCGATAGTTACTCGCGTGCCAGTCTAGTACGAGCACCCGTCATGGCATCTGTACGTTTTAACGAGGGCGCGATCAGCCGCGCCGATAGCGACAGTCTAATGAAAACCCCGCTGAATAATGCATTAATACTAGCGTTAAATCGTGAGCGCACACTATCGAACCGGGCGACGCGAATATACCAAATGCAAATTCAACTCAACACCGACGCCGATAAGCTTCCGATGTAATTCGAAAAATTCAACATATTCAAAACTACTAAAAATGCCATACATAATATGTGGGACAGAATATATTTTAAACCCGTTGTCACATAATTAATTCCATACACTTTTAAATGCATTTTTAATATAAAATGATAATTCTAACGGTCCATTTCCTTTATGACCAGTAATAAAAATTATAAAACATTTATATATGATATCTATAAAATTCAGCAACGATCGATTAATCGATTTCCATAAAATTATTAAAAAAGTAAACTTTCGTATTAATTTATGTAGTGATTAAACAATAAATATTATGTAGTATAAAGGTACATTTTTAAAACATAATTACTTTAAATTTTATTAAAATTGGTACTTATAAAACAATTACAATATATCGTATATATCTCGAGATCGACGCAATGAGCCCAAACGCGGTAGGTTTATGTTTAATGCTGTGTAATGTCGAGTCCCTGTGACCAACTTTCAGCCCCATCACAGACCATGGTCGCCATTTCTAAGCTAACTACTGCTAAGCAATTAAATCAACCATAAACGGCATGAATGAGAAAGTAGGACCTGAGGGCCATAGCCAGATCATCCTGATCTCGTATCAGGTCAAGGCTGCCATACTGTTGCAGCATATTAAACAAGTCCATAATATAAACCAGAAAGAGCTAATTAATGCCCTTCAAACAGTTGTCCATCTTAAACAGATTCTCTTCAGATATAAAATAAAAACAGTTATAAAATAGACAAAAACCTGAATAAAACTAGAATCGTTCTGTTGTCGCTCTGGTGGTATACCGTATACACGGCCTTACAGGTATAGAGGGCATAGCTATTTTTACGTCAGTTAAACAAGGACGAGGTTCTTAATTTCGAAATGTAAGTTATTGCATTTTTATTTAAAGAAAAAATAACATTATTGTATTTGCTCCGGCAGTTATAGGTGTGCGGCGTCGAGTGGTAGTGAATGAAATAGCACGCGGACAAATCAACGCAAGCACAGTTCCATAAATGATACAATATTTTTTCTTAACACTATGAAGAAAATAAAATTGTTTTTTTTTTTAATGTCATGGGCTCAGTAACCAGTGCAGATGTTTACAACAGATAACATTTAACCCGGCATACGGGCATTGTGTTGAAAGCTAACGACTTGGTACCATTTGAAATCTCATCTCCGTGTGCGATCTGAGTTGGTGTCGCTAAGGACGAATAAGGAAGGCGAGGGTACGAGCATCGGTGACATTAGGCAGGACAGGGAAAGGTGGTGTTGTAGGTGGCAGCGGTCCATGTGCCGTTGCAGCATCGTGCCTGGGCTCACGCCACGACCCGAGCTCACCTTCCCTATTGAAATGTCAGTGTGCGAACTCGGTGACGAGACAATCGTAAAACACAATGTTAAGGTCACATCATGACTTCTATAAACAATTCCTAACATAGGAAACGTGACGTCGCCGTTGTAACCGAGACCCTATAACTGTGTCAACCATGTACAACGCCCCAAAGAATACGACATGATAGATCGGTTTGTTCGAATGTTTATTACAAAGATTTATGTTAAAACAGATAAAATAAATGTTTACCGTTTAGAAAGTGGTTCAACGATATAATATTATTGGATGATAATTTAATTATTGAAAAGAGCAGTGAGAAATTAGTGCAGAAGTTAAAATTGCATTTCATTTTACTTATTTATTAATTTGTTGAAGCTTTTTTATAGTTCCGCACGACAGAGATCGCTTTCAACTGTTTTCTTTTACATCTAATAAGTCTACGAACGTTGCTCATAGAATTCCACTTTAAAATTATTGTTGAGTCCGGTATTAAATGTTGACGTCAAATTAATTATAAATTGCGTCGCTAAGTGTCGATGTCGAAAATGTTTTATATCAATTGAAGTGAAAATTATTATATGGATCGCGAACATGCAAAGGCCAAGAGTCAAGCCAGGACAGGGCAAGACGCCGGTACTTTCCAATGTCGTACTGCGCAGGCGTGTTCCAAATGTACAAGAAAGCGTTTTGGAAAATTTGTGCTGTTCGCGATAAACTTTAACTACATTTGTGGTACGAAGAGGGTATTCACATTTACACAAAATAGTATTTATTTTTTTAATGAAAATATGCTGAAATTAATTGAATACTGCTATATATTGTAATACTAGTGGAAAGATAAAATTTTTTTAGATCGACTAGTAAATAATTACTACTTCATGTGGATGTAAACATCACGGATTTATTTATCATAAGAATTTGTATGTCAACAGGACGCTGTGCAAGCACTAACATGGTGGGGTTTTACTTTCTTGTAGTGGCCTCAAGAAACTTGTCGAGAGAAAGTAGGATTAGTGTCTATATACTTGTTATATAACGGTGACTAGCTGCAAGCTTTTCATTCAGTTTAATTGAAAACAAAACCAGGGAGCATCTTATAAATTCCTCAACGCACGACAGAAGGAAGATGTCGGTTTCAATAATTATAAATTATTGGTGAACGACACACAAACACAAATAATAAATATCCGTCAGAGTGAAACAAATTCGCGCCAACAGAGTCCAATTAGGGCTGCTGTATCATGCGTATCCACCGACCCACGTGTGAAGAAAATAGGCACTTACTCATAAATATTTATAACGAGCACAAAGCCGGCTTGGTACACTTCCACATTCACTTAGAATTATAATGGCTGTCACAGTAGGATTCAGAACAAGAGCCGAAACGGCTCACATTGGGGAAAATAAAAGATTCTCGCGACGGTTTTACTTGACAACCGAAGCGGCAAATATCAAGAATAGAGACATAGAAAAAGTTAGCTTGTGGAATGCTTAATGTTGAAGCCGCAAGAGCAAAGTTAAACATCTGAGAGTGCGGCTCGCTCATATTTCACAATAGTGCGGACAATACGTTTATTTGTTGAGTGCGGTTTTGTGAATCGCGGTTCCTGCAGGAAATTGTGTGCAGCGTGGTTGAGGTCGGCAATCGACGGCAGCGCGAAGTGCGGACGGTGACGGTCGCCATTTCCCGTTGTGGTGATAGGTAGGAGGTGAGCAAGCGACAGGCGGTCCGTGTCGTACGGTAGTGATACAGTTAACCTGGATAAAGACGGTTACGGTGTCCGCCACTGTGTCGCAGTGGTCTGTCAATTAGAGAATCATGATGTCTTGTTCGCATCACAGCCCACTCTAAGCCCCAACAATGGCAATAATTATCCCACTTTTGTGTAGAGCTGCGATACTTTTAAGGCATGCCCGTGTCGCGGCTTTGGCTATAAAGCGGCACAGTTAACTTTTGTTCTCAAGAACAATAAAAACAAAAGTGAAAACAATGTCCGCGAAAAGATCGAGGTTGCTGATGTTAATTTAATAAACCGTTTATCATTGGCACTACAACTATCTAATCTAACAATTCAAATTCTATTCAGACTATAGATATTCTTTTATTTGTAAATAATAGTATTGTTTATAATACACTGAAGTTTAAGAGATTTTGTAACTTTGAGATTACCGCAAATAATATTTTGCTCATCATATTCTGGGAAGTAAGACATTTTCAGTGGACAATAACAGCAGTTAGATAAAATTTTGTGTTAGGCAGAATATATTTATATTGCGTGTAATTTAAAATACCACTTTAAAAAATTTCAGAGTAAAAAAATTTAAAATGTAATTTTATATATCGTACAAAAAGTCGATTTAGATTTGCGCAGTTATAATCTTCAATAATAACTGAACAACAAAAAATATTAAGCTTTAAGTACAATTATTTTCACGTAAAAACTTAAAGATTATTACAAAAGGTAGAGTTGTTACGGGTCTAAATTATTACTATCAAGCAAAACCGTTCCACGAAATTCAGAAATAGAGTGGCTCGAGACACAATCACGTTTTCCATCACTGTGAAATTTACCAATAATAATTCGGTCCAGTGGAACGGTGGCTGCAAAAGGTGCGTGGCGTCACGTAGATTACTACCAAAATAATGTCGTGTTGTGCATTGCGCCGGCGCCGGGTCGATGCCCCCTTTTGGGAATTTAATCGAATTATATAAACTCAAGTCAAAATATTTCGACATTTGTTGCTTTCTACTATTGGGTAATGCATCGATAATGATTATATAATGTGTATTTAATTTTGTATAATATAGAATTTTTATAAAACTGTAACGATAATATTTTGGGTCTTTTGGTAAGAGGGGTAAATAGTAAATAATAGTGGTATTCAACACATGATTCAGGTAAGGGTATTATGATAATATATGGTTTTCTTTTTGCCAGCTCTGCAAACGTAAATTTGAAATTTTCAAAATATAAGGAATTTCGGAGCACAATTTGCTACAGATATACCTTACATATTTGTATTAGTACATATTTTTATATACTGTATTACATATTTGTAGGTAGTAATAAAAAAATGGTATTATTATTTCATTGTGTGAAAGTTAATAGAACATAGGTTTTTGTAGATCACGTTGTTACCAGTGCTCGTCGAATGAAATTGAACTATAAAGAGTACGTGATAGGAATCAACGACCTTCTCCAAAATGCATTAAAGTTCCAATAAGTTATTTTAATATAAGTATAGCAAGCAGTAAACGGCACGTCCGTGAGATAGATAAGTGCACTGTCCCTCAGTCTGAAGGGAACAATGTTTTAGCTAGAGTTTAGCGGAGGTGGGAACTGGCATGGTTTATTTCACCATTGTTTAATACGTGCTTTGTATGAACAATTCAAGAAAGCTGTACACCGATGTCCAATAGTTTAGTAGTCATCAAGTTCTCGAGATTTCAAACGCAGACCGGACTATGTTTATATGAATGCATAATAAGATCGATATGCGAGTATTCTGTTCATAGCTAATAAGATGAAAACATTAACTTTAATGCTGATGAATATTTATTTGTACAATAATATTGGTCCGTTTACCTGTTAACACTTTGGTAGTTTCTTCTAAAATTTCACTTATATCGTGCTAAATTGACGAGTGCGATTATATTGTTGTGTAAGAAAACAAGTAACACTATCATCGGAATATTTTACAGCACATGAACAAATATGATTCTTGTACGAAATGAAACATCGACGCCACAAAGCGCTTTTAGTTTGTTTAGCCGCGTGCCATTCCGATATGAGTCAATATTTATAGGTTGTCGACCCATTCGTGCTGCGTATTATTCGAAAATGTGCTGGTGGAAGTATTATTTAGGCGCCGTTACATGTTGCAGATTTACTGTTCGAAGCTAAGTTTGTTTTAAAGTAGCGCTAATATCGGAAGCATCGTCTTCGGTAATAAGTTCTTACGTAACGACGATAAAACCGCTTCCTCGTATTACTCTCGTGAGAATGGCCGACGGGTGTCGACAGTGACAGATGGTGCCCGTATGCGCTGTGCAGCATAGAGGAAGCTGATGCTCCTCTCGCGCACCTTGTCACCGCGTCTCACCATTAACGTTACATAGCATGCCGCTGGACGAGTCCGAAAAAACTAATAGATCGATATCGGTTTATATTTGACATTGATTAATAATAAACAATACATATAACGGCGCCATCGGCAATCCAAATGTACCGTAACTAACATAACATACGCAAAAAATGATAAGATTAAAATGTTACGTTCACAAATCATGACGGAATTTAACTACCGCACCGCTATATTCAACGTTTTATCTTGATAATGAGGCAGTGTTAAAACAAGATCTATCTCGACGTGTAGGCTATAAAAAAGCGTTGTTGATACATATCGGCTCATTTATTAAAACAAATAGCCACAGGGGTCATCAGAAATCATTTTGAACTCGTGATAGATTTGGCATCACAGGTTAAATTGCACAAAAAATTACAAACAGCATTTTAAATTGTATTTTGCATTGAGATTAATTTCTCCCGGAATATATTCAACAGCGGCAGGGATCTGCACTTAAACAATTAGAATCTCCAGTATTTCCATTATAAAAATGCGATTCCTTAAGATTACATCGCTCTGCTCCTGTGATTATCTAAAATGAGCCGTCTAGATGTTTTTTTTTTCATTTATACCAATGTTTCAACGCTAACTATATAATTTAGAAGTTACTACCGTTTATTAAGTTTATTAAAACTAAAACTCTAAGCGCAGTCGTATATGTACTTGGACAAAATCGTTTAGGTTCCCGTAGTAAAGAATAAGAGCCTTCATTAATAAAACTCATTGCGAACATCTAGCTAATAGTTTTTAATTGGCACTTTCCTAAAACAATTAAATATACTTGTATGTTACGATGCTTATAATGAAGATGAATTTCTTATTTTATAAAGAACATCTATTCTAAACGCAGGTATGCTTTATAAAATATTCAATAATAACAGAAGAAGAAAACTCATCGTTCTGCGTTGTCATTATTCGTGAAATTTTATATACATGATTACGATATTTATACGAAAATTATTCATTTCAAGATTTGGCTAATGACCATCTGGTGATAGCATTGCAGTTTAGAACGTTACAGTGTCTTGTAACTTAGTTCTATATGGCATTGTCATTGTCCTTATATTCGCGAGGCGTCTGCCATTAGCGGGCAAAATGATTATATTATCCACTTGTAAAACAAATCAAATCAATTTTGACGACAGCTTCACGGCTTAATTGGATTATATCTACTATTTAGCTACTGTTATAAATTTGATAAAAATCGGTTATCCAGAAATTAGCTGACATCGTCGTAGAAGTAACGCGGCACAAACATATTAGAGTAGTCAGCCCCGGATCTTGAATTTTTTCAAGGTGGGCTAAATCTTGTAAATGCCGCCCCCATCCACCTATATTTTTACCTTTGTCGTCATCATCATTTCGCGCCCCGCGGAAAATAATTTATGTGTTTAATGTACTGGATGTTTCACTAGTCAAAGTTGTATTAAAGATGAGTTGGGTATTCGTCTGCTATGTTTGAATTTACCGCCTTCTGAATTCGCCGCCCAGGGCGTGGGACCCGGCTTGCCCCCTGTAGATCCAGGGCTGATTAGAGTCGCAGGTTACATGATAAACCATAGTTTCGGGACACCCAGACGGGCAGACTTGTTTAAAAAATGTACCGCAACTGTTTAATGTAGAGGCAGACCAGAAAGTACTATTTGAGTGTGAAATCGCGATTGTGTTTCAATAGACCGTGTTCACTTAGCTATGAAACTATGGGAGTCGTAGTGCCGTTTAAGGTTGAACGATCACGAGGATCAGTCAAGGCGACTTCTGGTAGATCGGTTACTTTTTCTAGCCGATACGATTCGTTCGGTCCGTTCAACCGTGGGATACCGACGAGTGGTCGGCCAGTGACGTAAGTTATGTAGGTGCTGTGATTTGATTAATAGAAGAGATTGAGAAAATTGAGTTGGCATGAGATAATCGGCTCGCATTTCACATGACTGACACGCGGCTGATGAAAACTGACGTGTACAAATAACTTTTTTCGTCAAGTTGCTGTGTGTTTTAATTACATAATAACGAGCCGGAAAAAAATCTGTGTAATATCACATGTCCGAAACCGGTATTTTTGTTTGTATTGCGTGCCGGAACGCATGCGTGTCCTTTCAAATTATGTCTTTGTCACGTCTTTTAATCATAATAATAATTGCTATATTGGGAAATACGTAAACTTGCATCTCGTGTGTACTATAAATGATTTTGTAACTAGAATCTACATACCAGTAATAAACGGTGAATTGTTTTTAGAAAAACAAAAGTAGATGATTATTTACCTGAAACAAAAGAAACATATTAATCGAGTTCCTAGAAGTAAATTAATTCTAAAGACGTACGGAGAGCAGGTCATGTAAAGTGGGTACAGTTACTATTTAAATCGCAAAATACTCCCATTGTAACGTCAACCCGGAATACAAAAGTGACGAATTTGAATAAGCAGCTGGACTTGGAGTTTTTAGAAATCTGAGTAAATAATACATGGCTTGCCGTATTTTCAATGGGTTTTGCAACTCATACGATATCTATGTTATTAACTGAAAGCATGTTTACGTTCGTTTTGAGATCAATAGCTATTTAATGAACAAGTGTGTTGTGACATTATAAGTTATAAACTTACGGTTTTATAGCTTACGCGTTGCTCGTAAAATTGAATTTGTATGTACCGGTCCGGCTAGCTTTTGTTCTAAAGTTGCATTTATTGTCAAGTTTAATCAGATATAAAATTTAATGAGAGTTCTCAATTTTATTAGACAAGTAATGTCCATATATTAAATGTAAGCCCACTGAACAATTAGAACGTGGAAAGTGTAGAATTAGAGCAAACCAAGCCAATCTTATGGTGAAATATATACTACAATACTGTAAAACATCGGTACTGGATCAGTGAACATCAATAAGTACTTAAGAACTATCAAAGTTTAACATCTACTTACATGAAAGCTAATAAATAGAAATGTCTGTTGGGTAAAGTAGTGTACTTGTATTACATAATGCCACGAGTGCGTGGTTATAAACAGCGAGCATAACGATTACTGACATATTGTAAACACAACCCATCCAGGTAAACCCATCCAGCTCTGGTTCTAAACAGCTTTACTTATGTAAATACGCAACGATATTATGTTTGGGTTCTTGGAAATTGTATTGAGTAAAATGTACGTAATTACACGACGATACGTTGGAATGGTTCTGTTCCTGAATCCGATGGTGAAAACACGTGAGCACGAGCGTGCATTCGCTGAGAATTCAGACTGCGTGATCACAAATTATCCACTTGCGATTCTGAATAGCATAATGCCACGTTACAATTATGAAATATTGAATTATTTATGTTTTCTTACCGGTACATTTGTATGCATTATTATTAGTTACTCGTGATGCAGATTTTTTTCTAATTTCGTAATTAGTTCACTTTTTAAACTTAGTTTTACGCGTTGGTAGTGTTTACTATTGAAAATGAATAATTTATTTCATATAAGCTCATTAAATGTAGCAATATATGGATTTTATAATTAATAAAGAATAAAACCCATATCTAAATATTATATGATAAGCGACAAAAATTAAGTTGAACCATTGAATCTATTTAGGGTTAAGGCCATTGCCCAGCCGTTTACTGTACAATGCATAAAATTGTGATTTAATAAGTGCTCTTTTTGGTGACAGGATTGGTGGTGGCGGTTAACGGCTAGCGGTTGTGGTGTTGTCAGGTCAGTAACCCCGAACATCTCACTGTAACGCGATCGGAATTCGTGAATCTTCACAAATAATACGTTATTATGTCTTATTAGCTGTTGAGGAAGCACTTAAACCTAATAACACTTCATCAACAATTGCCGCTGTTGTGAAATTAGTCTTGCTAATATTTTAAAACGGTAAACATTTTCGGAATTAAAAAATCCGGCACAAATACGAAAGGACTTAATGTGGCTCAATAATTATACCTACGAAGGTGCCGCAAGCACAGTTATTTTGTTGCTAAACGAGCACTTTGTGAGCCATTACCGAATATTCAGTGCGGTAGTTTCAAAGATATCAAATTAAATTTTATTTTACCAGAACTGAATCGTTTATTAGAAGACAAACTTATTAATAAAGTTCATTGACATTAACAATTGAATGTTATATTTTTTATCAGCAGTAAGTAGGTCAACACTGCCCATGAACACTTATACCTGAAAAGTCTTGAGTATGTAGTCGAAGTTAAGGAAAGGAATGGACGATCATATTTTTGGCTTACGGAAATCTTACTGACCGCAAGAAACACAACGGAAAAGTTGTTACTTCGCGTCGGTTTTCTGGAAAATGTGGTTACTACCCAAGCCGCGTTGATATTAAGATAAAATCTGCCGAGGCACACTATTACATATAATACTAAATCAAAAAAATATACATTCAATAAACTAAATTCGACAAGCCCTCATTTCGAAAATTTTAAAGGCCATTACCCATTCAAAACGTATTAACTTTCGGCATTATAAAATGTTAATGAAATTATTTCACTGAGCTTTACGATGAGATAAATGCTTAATAACTTTTACAATCTCTCGGAATCAGCAGGTGAAAAAGTTTTAAGTAAGGTAATTCACACTTAAAAGCCAAAGGATTGAACTCGTTGCTGTTTACCGAATTCAGTGAACCGGTTTGCATAATATCATCCTGTTATATTTACCGTTCCACCAAAGAATCGAGCAATAATGAAACGATCGACCTTCATTTTACAAGCGCGTATAGAAGTCAGTGAAATTATTTTCGGTACCTTAATTTTTTTCTGTCCTGGTAACCTCTTTAGCGTATAAACAAAACTGTTTGTACAGAAACGTAATCAGGCACGACGTGTAAGCAAAAAATGTAAATACTCGTAAGTTCACTATCGTTGGTAATATTAATTCTTTGGGCTCACACAATAAGATTCAATGATAAGTAACGATGTATGTAGATTGTGGCAAGAAAGTGCTAATGCGATTATCTAATCTGTTGAATGCATCAGCATATATATTTGATTTATTGTCACATAAATCACTTTCTCGCACCTTGGCCACTAATCCGCCGTCGCATCTATGTGCTAATTTAATTTAATTAACACGTTATAACAAGCATCACTTTAATATGTGTTGCATGCCTTGTAACAATAATAAACTGTTTCTAGATACTTTGTCTAATAATTATCATATTAACAGTCTGATACTGATACAGGATATTAGAAATAGCTATGATTACATAGTATATTACGATAATAATATTACCACCGATCCTGACCATAAAGATTACACGCTGCCATAATAATTAAATACGTAAAATATTAAAAGTGATAGGCAAAAATGGAACGAATCTAACTACAGTTTCCCAATAACATTTCTATCCCATAATATAATAGGGGACATAAGTTACGTTGTAAAATGCAGATGGAAAAAATAAAAATATAATTTAGTCACGTTTGTAAAGGCGAAGAGTTATTTAGTATTCCTGAACAATTATAAATTTATTTCAAATATATGCAAATATGTCACGCTGCTGGTTACTTGTTGGAGATGTATCATGCCCATTTGTCAGATGACAGATATGTAAACTCTATTCAAATCAGACGTCATGTCGCGTGTTGATATTGTTTCTTTAATGGAAGGGAATACACGATACTTTGATTATTCTATGATTATAATCTAAACAGGATTTATGTTAATATAGCGTACACGTAGAATAAAGATTAGTACAATGCCGGCACACAGGTTGTAATACAGGAAATGGCCAGACTACATCCACCCCGAGGCGCAGGGTCTGCACCGGAAAATAATCTATGTATTTGCTATAGAACAAGCAAAAGGCGGTCGCAGTCTTAGCCAGAGGCTTTTAATTGACAATGCATGGCGACCGACCATCATAGATTTAACATTCGATATCGTTTTACCTTTAACCCTCCCATTCTAACAAATAACTGGTAGCAAATATACGACATGCTTCGCTCCGGTTCATTGTATTCACTGTTGTTACGATCAAGCATGAGATATTCAAACAAATCAATTGCTTTTGACGTTTATGTTGGTATAATTTTGCGTGCCAGCCGCAAACTGCTTTTAAATCTACTAACTACAGATAATTAAATTGATGCATGAAGTACCGTCAGTTACTATTATAACAGTGATTACCGAAGGCCGTGAACGTCAAACGTCTATAGAAAGTTCGAGTGACATTAGTTGTAGCGTAATTAGATGTAGAGGCAGTTTTTACCAGGAAGCGACCACCCGCCGTCGACGCGCACGTTTCATCACTAATTAGTTTCATTTCTTCCGTGATGAATAGAAATATTCAAAATGGCCTTGCATGAACATCGTCGCCGATGCGTATTTAATCACGTTCTCGATGGCTCCCCACAGAAATTATGTACAGTTTTTATACAAGCAGTGTCGTCATTCATGAGAACGAATGATGCTGTTCCTGATCTGTGCTTTCATGAGAAAATGTGGCCGGCAATATTAAAATTGTATGCCGTTACCATGTTGCACAGCATTCTCTCAATTTATTTTTATGGCGTTAGTAATTAATACTATGAGACAATTTTTTTGATTGGACACCAAATTTTATTATATTTTTCGTAAAACAGTTTTTCAATACGCATTACACTATAATCATTGCAGAAGTAATAGTGTGTCAATTCGTCTTATAACCATAAGCAAGTAAGAAAAGTGACATTACACGGAATAGAAAATTTATACGATAGAGTTCACCTTATGATATTTATCAGACAAGCCTTAACGTGCTAGTTAACTGTATCTAGTTATAATGTCGCATTAAAATGTACATAGCGTAAAAAGTCTGGTTTGTAAAACTAGCCGCCTTAGAGATCTTCGCGTTCTTGTTTGTTTTACGACCGCTGTTAGAAACTTGCAGTTATGTCGGGTCAGCATGTTAGTTACTTTGCATGCAAAGTTGCGCGGCTAGATACGGACGCACTCCCATTATAGAATGATTGTGATCGCACAGCCGAACGTAAAAAAATGATGTTAAGTTTTAAATTTAATAAAAAATCTGTAACAATAATAGGGGCGGAGTTGTCAAATGTAGCATTGTTATCTAGGCGCATATTATTGTACCGAGGTCGGTTTTTCTACGCGTGCGAAGCGCGGTGGGCGTTAATAGCGTCCGCCCCAACGGGATTCACGCGCCGACATCGTTTCGCGTCTCATCGTGCGGCCGTAATGCATCGCCCCACTTAAATTACGTGCGAGATCGTTCTTCTAAACTATTGCAATGTTAACATTATGACAACAGATAATTTATTGAAACATTATTCTGAGAAGTGTTGAGGTGAAACGATTCGTGTCGTTAAAAAGCGAAACGGCTGGAAATCAGTGGAGATGTCGGCTAACGACATATTAATTAAATATTATCGGTAGAAATCTGTTATTCTAGCTAGCCAATAATGACGAACAGCGCAATGATGTTCTCGAAAGCCTCGTAAATGTCTGATCCATCGGTGATAACGGCAGGCGCGTGATGACGCGACGTCGAGACGCTGGTATATTGGCCCCCAATATACATTACGTTCTCATTAAAAT
The DNA here is from genome assembly GCF_014839805.1 of Manduca sexta. Lineage (NCBI taxonomy): Eukaryota > Metazoa > Arthropoda > Insecta > Lepidoptera > Sphingidae > Manduca > Manduca sexta. The sequence continues at coordinate 3,552,210 of NC_051135.1, read as the reverse complement.
ATTTAGGAGCGTGTTTGAAAAACATCCCGTCTATTGCATCAGTGCCATAAACAGCAAATTTTATTTTAAACAACTGCTTCAAAAGTGTATCGCGTTTGTATAAACTATTTGATGTGTTTGAGTGATAACGTTTAAAGAAACAGAGCAACAATGGTAATCCTCGCCGAGCGCCTCCCACGCGCAACGGAACTTCTTCCGCTATTTGAATTCTAGAGCGTCAAATATAATGGATGCAAACAAAACCAAGTAAATGACCATTAGCGCGGAATGAACCGTTAGCGGCTGATAGAACAATCACGCGTCTGCCATACATTGCGATTTTAATAACTATTAGTTGAATAGACGACGGTGTTAAAAGAATTACAAATAAACTACATACTCATCTTCGAAGCGAGACGAGTCTGTTATAATTAAAAATATAAAATATCGGTTGACCGCAATGTACGATTGATAACTTTTAAGTTCTTTATTTTATTCATTAGGTATAATGTCTTAAATGAAGTAACCATAAACTGTAATACGGTTCCTTTTACCATTGAATTATTTATTTATCGATCTCTACGTACATTATAAAGTTATTTTAGCGCCTTTTAATTTCATTCGGCTTGCACATGTAATGCTTTCCGGGATATCGACCGTTGGTTAATCTGATAACATGTGTACGTAATGGATATGTCGATTGGTAAGTTTGCACGGCCGCGATACAATTTGGGGCACGAAACCGGTGGTGATTCTCTTGAAAACGCCCGTTGAATTTTATTTATATTTTAAAAGTTGTGTGAGAATTCAGTATATTGCGTGCCGGAAGAAACGGCCTGACCGTTATAACATTAGTGTTTTTGCATCCGCCATCAGTGGGACAGGAGTATGTCCGCTCTCCCGTGCAGCGGGAACCAATCAATTACGTATTAGCTTAATGTGACGACGATGGTTCGCAGTTGACGTCGAGAAATTTGCATGGTGCATACAAAATGGCCAACCGGCGCGGTACCATAACGGCTCCTTTCAGACTCAATCAACTTGTTTTTTTACAACAGAACTTTTTTAATAATAAAAACACAAACACATTAGTTTATTGTAGTATAAGAAATTTAAAATGCGATTTTCTTCAAAATTGTTCACGAGTCTACATTTCCGAGGTCCTGGAATTGTTGCCTGTGAAATTCTATGCACAAGGTGAGAATTATTGCTATTTCGCCAGAGCACTTTCATACTCCAATACGTATAATAGGTAAATTTGTATAGTTTGGGTTCATCATATTTGATGTCAATTCCTCAACTATCTTTGCTGCCAAGCAACTGTGGAAATATCGTTAAAATTTGATCTATCCGTCTACAATCACCTAAAATAGAATGTTAAGCGTCAATGCATTATTGTCATAGAGTACAATATGCAGTATTTTGCAATTTAAAGTTGTGGTGGGTGTTGATACGTCATACGTTTTATAGACAGGCGTGACGCTTACATCATCCAGCTTATTTGTAAGCAAAACGATGTATACGTCTCGCCGCGCCGTTCAGATATATGTAAAAAATACTAGGTTTTGAGATTGAATGTATACACCATTTCATAGTGAATATAGACACATGAAATGTTTAAGGGCGCACTAACAAGAATGTTAAAACTATTTCGCCTACAGACTGTTCAATACAAAAAATAAGAATAAACCTACTCTGCATGCCGACAGAAACTTTATGATGTTATTAGTAGAATAAAATTATTGGAATAAGATCGTAAAGAAAGTTTTAATTGGGAGCGCACGGAGCATCAGTATTGCGATAGGTAAGGAGGCGCAACAATGGCGACGTGCGCGGTAGGCGGAGGCGTCTGGCGTCCCGCCGTGGTCGCCGCCGGCACCCGCCCGCCCGCTTGAATGGCACCACCAAACAAATGTACTAGCCTTATAAGCGCGCCCAAAACCATTTGCCGGCATTGTATTTCATTACAGCTTAATAATAAATGTTACTCATGTCCATTTACAATAAATATAACAACAGATAATAATTGTTCCTTAACTTTATATATGGCATGGGTTATACAGGAATTTAGATTAAAATGCAAATGCCAATGTAAATAAATGTAATAACTGAATGCCTGATTCAATTTTATGATCTTAAACAGGCCTATGAACATAAACAGATGGCACAAAAACTAATAGACAGCCATCTTACCTGAAGTAGCTGTTACGATTTCACTGTGTATAGAACTTTCTATTTTACATAAACATTCCATAGGTAAAATGACTAATGACTTAAACGTAAATGGCAATCATAAGGCAGTTAGTGTCGATCTCATCTCAATCGATTCGAAGTAAACGACACTCGTGAAGACGAACGCGTCAATAAATTTATCGTTCGCTGAAAGAAATGCGATATCGAATAAAACATAAATTTCATAGAAGGAAAGAATAGCAGTATACGGGGAATCGACGTATGGGGGCAGGGCGTAAGCATAAAACGCGCTAGGCCAGCTATAAACATGCCACTGCGGACATGGGCTCAATACCGATGCCCCTCACACGCACCCCGCACTGCTGCATTCATTATTTTAGTGCTTCCAAGACGATTTTAAGTGCATGATTTATGACTATTAGTTATAACATGATACTGAAATAGTAAATGTCTGTATGTACCTCTTGAGTACCTATTACACGTATTTATAAGCGCAATGAAAATAAATAAGTCGATAAACAGCTGGATATCTGCGTGGTTATCGTCACTAATTAACAAACGTTTTTATTCTTCATAACAGTGACTCAATTATTTTCATAATACCGTAATACTGGAAGCCTATTGATATATAAATGAATAAGCCTTATTTTGTGACTTATAAAATTGCCGCTGTATTATTACTGTGCACATTGAAATAATAATTGTGTATATAAAATCGTTCAATAATGAATCTGTGGCCCATAAATTATTATGGACCGGTTTTTGTGGGCTGAATTAATAAGTAACGAACTTTCTTTAGTGTTGTCGTTCCAATTATGTCGATATTAATGGTCTCCCAATCAATTGAGATACAATGTTCTATGCACACATAATAAAACGTAACGAAGTACTTATTTGGCACAAATATCAATATAAAGTTGCATGAAAAATAAATCTCGTACATGTTAGAAATTGTTTCGTTTACACTTTGAATGTAGATTATTGTTGCATTTCATTGAACTATTTAATATAAGGTTAGTCAGATATATTTTTTTTATGATAAAAAACAGACAACAATTTATTCTTCTGTTTAATATTGTAGCAATTATTCCGCAAACTATTTCAGTGCAAGTTGTGATAAATCACCATGATCAGGCTCGCAGTTCGTTGAGTATCATTGGTAATTGAAAATGTTCCGATAAAGCGATATGCTTAGATTAACAGATATGCATCTTCATGTTATTGATTACATTATGGAGGTTTCATTCCAGATGCACTTGATGGAATAAGGAAATGCATCAAAACTCATTTACGCTATAGTTAAGGGCAGTGACTCACTCGGCGCGTTGTTCGAGTTAATAAATAAATCTCTTCGACACTCGACCACTATCCGGCTGTGATAATTAAGATACAAACATGGCAAATAAATTGATAACACCATATTACTTATTAATAACAACAATTAGAAACAACTGAGTTAATTATTGCCTCTAACGCGCTCAGCGTGTACACACTGTGTTAAGATGTTAGCTAAATATCATTTAGTTTCGAAGTAAGCCAATTAATGAAATGGAGATTCATTGGCCTGATTCAAGCTAGTTCGTATAGCAGCGGCACGCCGGTTCGATTCTGCGGACACCCGTAAAGCCGCAATGCAATTTTCCGCGTACACCTACTGCTGTGAAGATTGAAGTAAACCTGTAAATCGAATCCATCACGTTCGTTGTCATTATGGTTAGCTACAAATTTCCTAGCGCCCCGCAACAGTATGTAGGATGGAAGATCGATGTGATTTTTCCGTGATCTGTATTAGCAGTCCGTTGTCTTAGCGCGAGGGTGACCAACATTTTTCTCATGACGATCATTGGTGCCGGTATATTATATTCCTAATCATTTTAATTGGAGAATTTAATCGTAGTCATATAACAAAAGTAGGTCGTAGGTGTAATGTTACATAATCTTAATATGAATCGAAACATTACCAAGAGAATGGCAATAATATTGCTTAAATTATGCCCTGCGTTCAAACCTTTGATCCTAATCAATGTTTGCAGAATGTCTCGGCATTCATAATTCAATCGGTATCGAAGGATGTATCACCGACGCAATACTAGATTGTATTAACGAGAAATGTCTCTAGCTTGTTGTTGAAACTTGAAGATTTGTTCTTCCGATTTAGATAAAGACAATATTTCCACCTTTATCAAAATGTATACAGCTCGAGCGCCTTAATTCAATTACAGAGCGATGGTATCTTTAATGGAAAAATATAATAATAGAAGAGCATTATTGTACTTCATATTTATAGCATTAAGGTTTTACTTCGGCTATTATTATCCAATGTTACTACAAACCAAATAATTTAATTAAAACAAAGCACAAATTGAAAAAGTTAATTAAAATGCACGTAAATGCAACTGGCACGTAGTTTTTAGGCCATCCGATTACACGAGAAGGAAAAGAGACTCGGAGCACGGTTCGTACACGTGTGCATTGCGAGAAATGTCCTCGACTCGAGACGAGCGGAGTGGTCGGTAGAGTCGAGCGTATGATACGATCCGACACCGTAATAATCGCCATCACTGAACCTCTTAAACGAACAGTAAAAAGTACTTCACACGCGCAAAACGTTATGCAGCTGGTCAATAGCCTGTATATATTTAATTTATCTAAATGCATAGTTTATTTTCAATTTATTTGCGGTGCAATTTTCTCATGGACATAAAAACTTTACAAGCGTTTTGAATCTAGTTTGTCATGTACCGAGCATTGCTATAAAAATGATCGCGTCACTTAACAGGGCTATTGAGAATGTCGTTAGGTCTATCCTACAACGTCGTTAAGTACACGTGTTCTCATTGCCAGTCGTATCCAGTGCATCCGTCATCATTTGTCACGTTGCTATGATGGATGGAGGATAAACAAGTGACATCGTTCAGCTCGACAAATACAAACACAAATATTCCTGTCGAAAAGTACTAGCAGCACCTCGTTAGAGTAATTGAGCTGATGGATGAGAAAGCGCTTTGATGGCGCGTCGGCGCTATGTCTAGATATGCGCTTTTATACGACTACAGTCATTCATAGGGTTTAAAATATTTATAAGGAGCAAAAGTGGCATTTCACACAACTCTCATAACACCTTTTACCTTCTTAAAGTATTAAAAAACATGTTTCCATTTTATAACCATTTATTACATTGCAAATATGACAAGGTGTAACAAAGTTTTTGATATTTTCAATATGTATGTTAGAAGCGAGTTGAGCTTTAGCATGCGAAATGTCACTCGAGGCGAGAGGAGCAGCGGAACGGCGGCGGTCGTGATCGATGCGCGTGCGCCGTCGTTGTCATGCGCTACTTGTTATTATCATGTCTGTCCTCTGTGTCACGGAGTTGTCTGCTATTGTACTCTTTAGACGTTAAAAGGAAAAAATTACCGCTTTTTGATTCTAAAGAGGTCCATCATCATGCACTATGATTAATAAATACCGTTAACAATGTTTTACACACTAGAGTCCAAACATTGGTTCCTGTTCCTGAAGACATTTTGATTCGTGCAAGGATAGCTATTAGCTAAACATTTTTAAGTGTTAAATTGTATAGGTCCGTATCAGTGAGGTCCGCGCTGCGTCCTGCTCGACCCCCGCAGACGCAATAATTGAGCATAGAAATCAAATTACAGATGATGGATGATGCCGTTACCGCACGACCGAAGGCGCAATGACGCTCGCCGACCGGCCCGCGCACTTTGCTTAATAGAATTTCGACAAATATACAATATCGTGAAAATTCTTAGATGAGACCAAAGTCAATGGTAGAATAGACAATTTCAACAAAATTACTGTCTAGTTTTCGTAATTTATAACTTTTTACATCGTTGCAAATCAATTTTGATGCAATTTGAAAAGAATGCAAACAATATAGACCAGTCATAACAAATATCTATAGATCTTACTTTTGTATTAAATAAACGTTCATTGAAGTTTAATAATTAAAATAACATGATACTACACGTGTCAATTTATAATTGATTCATAAATACCAGAGCCAACTTCAAATTATTCCTCGGGGTTCACTTAACTAAACTGGATGAAACTGTGGAAATGGGCCGCACTTGGTATGCGTCAGCCATTCTTTCCGTTGCACACAATTAAAACGATGAATCGCGTTGTACGTGCAGCACATTCGTGAAGATGCCGAGCGTAGTGTATTATTTAGTTCAGTTTATTTACACATTTGCAATAGATAGTATCTAGAAATAAAAGGAACCGACAAGAGCAAGCATTACGTGGTTGATGTTGCACCTCCGAGACGCCCGGAGCGGCGCGCCAATCCGTTCTATTATAAACGTTTATTGCTTTATTTCATTTACAGCGAAATACAAAATCAACTATTTCATAGGCGTTGGGTGCTGTTGAGCTTGACATTCGACGTCGGCCGTGTTAATATAGTGAAGCAAGCGTGAATAAGGTTACTTTATTTGCACATTGTCTGTACGGTAATGTAGACGTGTTATCTTTAACTACATATATTACACTACAGAAAAACATCATTAACTTTTGATATCAAGTAAATGCCGGGTGAAATATAGTTTATCATTTCACAAATCACCTGTGCTACCAATTATAGCAACAGGTATATGGTAGCAGGTTGCAAAAAATCTTGTATTCCTCATATCCCGTTTAAACATAGTCCCGTTCTGGCTCGTATGAATTCAAGATATTTGGAGAGCGAAGAAAATTCCGAAACCGGTTAAACAGCCGCCCAGCTACCAGGTGGCAATGTGTGCGGGCTCGATATGGTGGTGACGGGATACAAACCAGTATTAGACGAAATTTACGAACCATCCTGTGACTACACAGACCATAAAATAACTTTTTAATGGCACAAATAGTTGCTATCAACAGATGAATCGTTCCGCATTGAGGTAAGATAAATTGTATGCAAGCTGTGATAAAGTGATTTACGTAAACTTATTCGCAACAAACGCGAACTTAGGAAAGATGCATGTGTGTTGTGAAGGTAGTGAGTTTATAAAAAAAAACCGTTGTTTTGTTCCATTTACGTATCTAAAACCTAGGTTTTCAGGCTAGACTGAACAATAAAGATTTTAAATAGACAATAAAATACGAATTAATTATATTGAATATTTATATGATAATTAAAAAAGCTTTTCATTTTCTTAAATCTCTAAAGCGACTATTAAAATAACCATTTGATTTCTAACAGTATCCAGGGAGATCAACAAACTGCGCCTCATCAAACTTTACGATTATAAATTGTGTTTGATGTAGCTTTCATGTATTCAATATTAATAAATGATAACAAAAAGCTTCAAGCTACGCTGGAAGTAATCGAAAGCAAGAGAAAAACGGATGTAATTACACATCAAACCGCAAAGGATGGTGTGGCTAGAAATAGAATCAAATTATGATGTCGCGTTCGATAATACATGAATACCTGTTACTTTCTTTCAGTAACCACTAAACCATATAACCCGGTGCAGATTTTGTTGCAAATATTTTACATACGAACACTATCCAACAGGAGATATTTGCGGATGCAACGACTGTACTAAAAACCCACTTGCGATTGATTTGAGCTTATGCTGCCGTGAACAATGCTGCAAAATTATAGGTCTTAGCCGCTAGTCCGTCATTGAGTAGGCATGATTAATAGCAGAGAAAACTACTAGGGATTATACGTTAGCTGGTTAAGAGCCCACGTTTTACACTATTTTGAACTTTAGTCGAGTCATTCCGCACACGACTGATGATTTTTTTCCATACAAAAATGTGTTGCGAGAGTCATGAAATCAAAATCACGATTTTATAAAATTACACGTTTTATTTAAGGTCTGCATGAACATTTTTACGATTCGTTTGAACGTTTATTGCTGACTTTGACGTAGTGTGGCATTAGGCAGTCTAGTGATTCTGCTATTAACTTTTGATATAACTATAGACCTTAAAAAATCTATAATTGGTCAATTTTTATCACTTGCCTGCGTGAGAATAAAGCATTACTTCACAATTGCATAAAGACCACAAAAATATAACACACCAGTCGTAAAGGAACCACAGTCTTGAAAACGACATCTTTTCCTGCTAAATTTATTGCCGGTAATTGTATCTGTTGTATGAAATGGATTTACAATGGTTTCGAGACCGCGAGTTGTAACAAATGTAACACATAATAAAGCTATGCAATTTCCACCTGCTCTTAGGAATGCACCGCCTAAGGCAGTGTACAAAGTGGCGGAGGTACATCTTTCACATTCCGTTGACAATTAAAGAAAACGGGACTAAATATTTACCATGCTATAATTGCGACAAGTATTTGCTTATTTGATTTTTAAATGAATACTTGTATTTCACTCTCAAGAGTTAATAAAAAGATAAGATTGCAACAAACCGTGGCGTCGGTGTTTGTATTTGATGCCTAATCAAACAGGTAAAAGCGGTTCGAGTCGTACAGTTGGAAACGGAAGAAATCGAGATTCTCTCATTAATGTAAATCGCGCTGGAGCAGCCGCGCATCTAGTGCACCAACCCACTAACCTCACGAGTGAGAACATCCGAGAGCTACTTAGTGCTTTAAACACATAAATCTTTATCGCGATATTTACTTTTCACTCGGAATATTTTACCTTTAGAATATTGACTTCATTACATTTCCGAGAAGAGTTAAATGTGATTACTTGGATTACTCAACTCACTGCAACGTTGTTCAGTCAGTAATGAGCCAATTATGTATGTTATACAGCGTCAGCCATGCGATGTTGAGCAGATCTCGGTAACGTTATTCAAATGATGTTATATCTCTAAGAACGCCGTTTTTAACGATAAGTAAACAGGAAAATCTATTTACTATATGATGTGGTTGTAAAAGAACAGTTTACGTTTATTGGTAGTAGATTTATTACTACACTATGCGAATAACCAAAATGTGTGACGACCCAATTTGTATGATCACACGGATGATGGTGGGTCGGTACGATTTATTCTTATTCGTTTCATTGAGATTAACACTTCGGATTCATAAAAGTCTGAAGAACAAAATATATTTAAAACGAGCTCTCAAGCAGTTATAAAAGCTTGTTTAAAAAAGGATTAAGCAAAAATCATCGTACTGTATCAAATATACAGCGGTTATAAATATCAAATTATGGTCACCATTACCTCAAGGATGTGCAATTTTCACCACATTTCCTCGACTGCTCTCTTACAATGGATGTTTGTGAGTGATGGTGACTTCTTACCGACAATTTGTACTTGCCCATTTGTCTAACTTTGTTAAAATAAAACGAAGTATGCAAATAATAATATACTAAACATAGCTGTATATTATTTATTGTTTATTCAATTTTGCATAAACCTTAGTAGATAACGCCTAAAGGGATAAAATAATGAATACGTTGTAACAAACAATTGTATCTGGTTTTATTGATTTGTTGCCGCTACTGGACTGACCGATATTAATGGTTCAATATATTAAATATTAATTTAAAAGCTATTACTTCGACGACGGACCTATAAAAAATAAAACATTTACATAACTCCTTACTAATAACGTTGTTATGATTTTTTTTATTAAGCATTTACTTTCGGACGGCAAATAATAGAGCCAAAATAACAAATCATTCCAAGATTGATTGATAAATAATTCTAATTTCAAAGCTTCTCAATTTGTATGCTTTTTTATTTACTTTATTGATTACTTGGTTGAAAATACCGTCCATATGAAAAATCAAAAATCAATTGACGGCAATCTAGAAACCTTTGTGGGTAACATTATTTTAACGCGTTTACAGAATATTTATTTTTCGAACTACCCATTCAGTAAATGGACTTATAGGGAATATTTATAAGACCAATTGTATGGCGTTAATGTGTTTTATTTCATATATAGTATGGAACAATGAGAGACGCTGACGCCCGCGGTGGACTGGCGCCTTGTACGGCCAGAGCGCCACCGCACTTCTCGTCAGCTCTAACACATAAGGAAACCGCCTCGTGTCCCATTAGAGAACGACACAACAAATTACAATTTCATTCAATGTAAATCTGCAGGGCATTCTCTCAACGATAGTAATGGTTGAACTTAGACACGCCTAATAGTTTACAGACAAGTGGATTAAGCCGTTCAGCTTCGCTATTGTATTCTGACAGGTAGATCAATTTATATCGCTTACTGGCGTCGTAGGGGCATTAAAATAGCTTGTTTAATTATATTTAACGGTAGTCGTCTTTTTTAATGAACAGTACGATGTCAGTTGAAGTTACACGATTCTTTTTATTTCTTATAACTATCATTATTTGTTCGTATTAATTTATAGCCGGCGCATTGTCTGTTACTTTTATAGATGAAGTTTGGTTTGTGTTGCAACGGTTGTAAAATATCGTGTTTATTTACGTAGACAAGACAAATGATCACATTGTTTATAGCGGGCAGAAAATAAATTAGAAAAAAGTTGATTTTTTTTAATTTAACGCTCGACCATGAAATATATCTAAACGATCAATAACTTTAATAGGGCTATCGATAGTAACGCGTACGAGAAAACGAAGACGATACCCATAGTGTGCCAACCAGTACGGGTATGGTGAAACGTAAATAGCTTGTCGGAGGCATCCGGCTCATTGAATGCGCTGACCCCATCTGATCGATGCTCGGGGCGAGCTAAACGTGCCCGTACATTCGTACCGCGAATGTTCTCCACAGAGACCGTGAATTTATCTCTACAACACTTGTTACTTTTCAGATGCTAATCGCGTTTGAGCTACATTATTTCGACAACTTTTCTTACCGTGTTAAATTTACTGGACAAGTGCGAAACTTATTTTTGATATTGCTCACTTAACTCGCATTTGTATACATTGTGTGCCAAACTCTGAAAATACGTGAAAGAACCAAAACCAGTACTAAAGGAAACGATTAGAAATTCCTTTTTTCAAGTCCACTTTTTAAGATGCATTTTACTGTAAGAAAAAGTGACCTTAATAGATACATGAATATGCAGACATGTATGTAAATATGAGAAAGTTGTCAACATTTATGTAAAATTTTGTTTCCCATTGATAAAATAATATTATGATTTTGCATACATTTCGCCGTGCGATGATGGCGACCCATAATAATAATGGAAACAGTCGCCGCGAGCCGCGCTTCTAGCACATGACCCGGGGCACGGGTCATCGTGTTGGGGTGATGAGTTTACACGATGTTTAAATCGATCGATATTGCTTGTTATTTGAATATTCAACTCATCAAATCAAACTGTCAAGTATACACCGTGAGATGAAGATATTACAGCCGGTACGCATGAATCAGTTTCATAGAATTGCCTTTATGGCATGGGTGTATAAAATCTTTTATATATTTATCTCAGTAGCAATCAGTAGCTGTTCTAGTAATTACATTATTAAAATAGGGTGTTTTCGAAGGTTTTTATGCATGTAATTATTATGTTTAGAAACAATTTAAATTTAAACACAACATTCAATAAACCAACTCTAATAAACCCTTAGAAATCAGTAGCTGTTAAACGATAAACTGAACATAGTATTCATTAAATTAATTCATTATGGCAAATCGCTGCTATTTTAACATTTAATAAAAAGCTTTCTATTATATTGATATGGATAAATGTCTTCTGTACTATTAGTATTCTATTGAAACTTTCTAGGTTAACATCGGACAGCGGAAGAGGAAAAGCGTTCTACCATTTAGATCGAACACAATGAACACATTTGCTACAAATAAAACAAACGGCGTCATAAATAAAACAAAATTATAACAAGATGTCGAATGTAAAAAAATAATGAATACAACATCTCTATTGCAAATATAAAACGGTTTTTATATCATTTTTATATATTATATGCCATGTAAATGTTTTTGTGATTGGTCATCTTTGAAAATACAAAGACTCGGACGCATAATAGATCGATTCTTATTCCCACAATCAACTTCATAAATCGACAACCGATTTGTTAATAAAAAATGACAATGATAACTAAATATGTATTTCAGTTTATGGCAATGAAATGATTGGTTTACAATAGTGTTGTGCCACTACACCGAGATGGTAGGGTGTATTAAAGGTCGGAGAAATGGTTACAAACATAAAAAAATGTGTAAGTTCAGCTTCATTCCTGTTATTTTGAACTATTGACGCTGGCGTCCGATCGTTTATTAATACTCCGATGTTTGAACTTTGCCAGCAACACCACGACAAATAACACCTGTCGTGGTTACTTTCCGTTCAATGTTTATTCTGGAAAATTGTTAAGATGATGCTCCCATAGGACTATTTGTAACTTTGTCGTGATGCATATTTATATAGGGTGTTCTAAACTCTGATCAAATGTAAAACGGGCCCATTACCATATATTACATAAATACACACATAAAATGAAGCAAGTGACAGAGCAAACGTTTGTAAGCGAATAATTCAATTTTCCTAATGGACGTGCAGATCAAATTGCTATCAGCCGTGAGCGACACGAGACACGACGCATGAAATGAATTAGGTTTCCTTTGGCTCTACCATTCAGGTGTGCGCTTCGCTTATCCACACAACTGACGGCAACCACGTCATAAATAATTATTCTCAACGTGCTATATACAATCATCTTTCGAATTCGAAATGCATCGTCACATTCATATTTGTTTTGTTTGAAATATGAAAACAAGTCTCGTATACAATTAAGTACTTCGAATTTATATTATTTAACTATAGACCTACATCTATTTTATGTCTGATAATGCAAGTATAACACTACATTAATCAATTCTGAACCTGGTCAATAACCTGCAACAGAAGGTCTGGCAAGCAAAACTTATTGGATGTGTTATTATGTTCGAAATTCGAATCTTAAACGATGCGTTGCTGGATAACAATGTCGATTTTTATAGAACTGGTTTTTGTTCTACTCTGATCTTTTCCCACAATGTTCGTTAACTTCGTTTTATTGAAATAATCATTAAATTGTCTTTACAACCGTGTCATTTAGGTGTTAAGTTGCTTAATTTTTTATGCCAATATAGAAGTTTAGGTTCTTTTTTTGTAAACACCAATATCCACACGTCAAAGCAACAATTATATTATTAATAAACTTTTATAATTCAATAATATATTTTTATATTTCAACTATCGTAAAAAATCCCTTGAAGTATTTTATCTGAATTAAAATTAATAAGCTTTGAATATAATGGAAAATAAGATAAACTTACCAATTTTAAAGGCCATAACCACCGTCAGCATTTATATACCTAGCAAATTTAAGCGTCAATAATAGTAGCGTCGTTATGTTACAAAAGTGACAAAAACTGTACAATACCTATTGATAGGATGTCGTTTAAACTTAACAATATGTAATTTGCTATTTCGCTCCGGGCTTTGCCAATACATTTTTACAATAAAATAGGAATAAATAGTACCGTTGACCACGAAGTGGACGAGAGGCGACGAGACGTAACACCGTTACGCGAACATTGTGCGTGGAACGTGAGCGTAACGTAATGTACGTTCCTATCATAGCTTACTCGCATATTGTTATCGACGAAAGTATTTTACGCTGTAGAAATAATTGTTTAAAATAACACCCAACGGATGGACAGAATTGCGTGGCTAATTAATATCAGTAGTACGAATTGTTACACGAGGTTTAACAAAGCGTTCGAAACGAAGTGTGCGAAGTCACGGTGTTTTTTCTAATATCGCGTGAACCACTTCTTAAAAAACATTCAACTAGACGTACGCGTGTAATGGCTTATCTAAAGTGCTGTTATGTAGTGAATTACGTGTCATATATTGTGATGCCGGTAGAAATTAATTATAATTAACGGACAATTAATAAGCTAATACCCTTATATAGCGGCAACAATTGTTTCGCCTGTATTATTCACACGAGATGTGAACCACCATGAACATAATGATGACTAATAAGATAATATTAATTTACAAACTGAATGCAAAACTTAGGAATGTAATCGTTTATTTTTGTACGCGCGTGAGCCTGGTTCTAGACAAAACAATTTAAATCCTCACTTTCATACGCTAAAAGCAACACTATGCAATAAGACATTTAAAATTGTAAATAACTGAATTAATTATATGTCTCCAGTTGCAGCAAACTGTCACTGATATTGTCGTACGACATTAACGATTTTACTGCATCTATAAAGAATGTTTGCGTGCATAGTTAAGCGGCTTTACGTACGATAAATAGTTCTAAAGCTTCCCATGCAATTACGTGCATTTAAATTGTCGTAAAGCTTTTTTTATCAACGCTTTTCTTTTGTTACAGATAACGAATGTTGCCACGGCCTCTATCATACAGCATAATGCGGCTTTTACTTAGTTTACTATTTGTGGCGTGCGCTGCCGAAGCCGCGAAAAAATTCGAAGGAACCTTGAGATCGGCGGCCGATGCACCGCCTCAGGATAATCTTGCTATAGAGTCTGCATCAGCAGAGCCCGTTGTAGTGGCCGCGCCTCAGGATTACCAAAATCCTGGTGCCCCACCTCCTGATGCTCCTAAGCCTGAAGCCGAAGATCCCATCGAGGAACCGGCTCCTGTACCGGAAACGGCATCTGAAGGTGTGCCACCCTCTGCTCCGAGTGGCGCATCCGCACCATCAGCTCCGGCTAACTCGTTAGAAGAATGTGATCCCGAAATGATTGGTTTCGAACTAGTTACTGGGTGAGTGTAAAAAAATATGTATTTTAATAATATGAGAATTTTATGTATGAGATCGAGATCTGTAATGCTCTAAGTTCCCGCGAACTGGTGACCGATAATTGTCGAGGTAATTAAGATTATTTAGTCGCAGCTACTAGAAGAGCGTTAAAGCTATCAAGATCCGACTTCACTCACGACATGTCGCAAGAAAGTGATTTAAATGGCTTGCACCAATACGATTACACCAGTAAATATTTCTCGTAAGTTATTTATGTCACAGTATAAAAATGTCTTTTTTGCAGATACGTGTTTTCGGCGCCTTCTCACATTTTAGACGATATCCCTGGTACCTTGATGTTGACAGATTGCCTGGAACAGTGTCAGGCGAATGACACTTGTCGGGCAGTTAACTACGAGACTGGACTTTGCGTGTTGTTTAGTTCTGATGCTGATCAGCTACCGGGTGAGTTTTATTTATAACATGAACTACATACTGCACTAACTTGAAATTCTGTAACTGTTATGGGTACAAAGAATTTCGGTGAACGTTCTAGTTCAGTCAATGTCCTCAAATGTAAATGAATACGTTCAAAACAAACAATGACGCCATTAATTAAGTCGTGTATACAGATAACAAGATTATTATGAATAGACTAGTTGGCATAAAAAGTAACAATAACGGCACAAATGGATGTATGTTCGCTGTTCATGTATGGTATGGTATAACCGGAACATAGCAGGTGGCACAATGGTGCCAATACTCTCGTTTGTCCGACATACACTCATGAGTTCAACCGAGTGGAGCGGTACGATTTTTTTTCGCATCATTTGAATGCCAACAGCATGAACATGCTCACTCATCGATATTGGTGAAGAAAAAATCTCTCACCGTGAAAAGTAAAACACGAAAGTGTTTAAACATCACCTTGTAAATTATTTTGACCTCGTTACTATGAATAGACACATTCAAGCGCAAAAACCATTTGAACTCTAATAAAAATAGGTGTAAAGCGATGTGTTTAGTTTGCGGTATAATTATGCATATGTGGTGGATAATGATGCTTTCTATTGTGGTTATGTTCGCGCGTAATGATGTCGGACGAGGCCAAACATTAGTGCAATAATTTGAAAGTATTTAAACGCCATCAAATTCCAAATTAATGATAATATGAGCAGCCGCAGAACGCCTTATTTCTTAATACAACCGCAAGAATACGGAGGTGTAAAAAGGTAAATGACTATCATCTCTGTAACAAATAAAAAGCAACGACGTGTTAACGGCCTTCGGGCAAATTGACTTTATAGGATAATATTTTTTGAAATATCGCATCTTGCTATAATTTTTGATAAATTGGAAAGTGTGATATTGAGTTTCTTTTTTCTGAAACGAAAGTTGCGACCACATACATTATATCGTACGGGTTGATACCGGGACGTGCTATTTTATATATCTTTTAACGATTATTTATTTATCGTATTTGAATACTTAATGCTTGCGTTTTTACCTACGTGAAAGATTTTTGCCGGAATGACGCTGCGCACTTTTTTTGGGGTAAAATGTGACCTGTATTTTATTATAAACTTAGTCTTTTATGTGAAAAAAATCATTTAAACGCCTGCAAAGGCTTACGAGTTTATTCAAACATGCAGAAAATTTTAATTATAATATTTTTAGAATGTGTACATTTTTCGTTCCATAGAGCACTCTGTCCCGTTATCACCTGGACTCGGAATGGCTGTTTACTGTCAATGGTTGTGATTTTACGAAACAATTCATTTATTTGCCAAATAAAACCTCCATGAGTATTTATATTCCACCATGTTGCGAACAATTTCCGTAACATTTAACACAATCTGTCTTCAGAATAAGATACTATTACCTTCTCGTAGATATTAAAGACTACGAGAGACGTTCAGTCTGCTAGTAATCAGCTCCAATGCAAATTAGTCTGGTTCAGAAGAATATTTTTCATCAGTCGGATCGCATTTACAGATGCTAGTTTTACAACCAATTACTCGTCCACAACGCAACGAAGGTATCATTTTACTCACAAATAAAATAATTTATATTTGCTGTAGCGCATCCTCACTTCGGAAACATGTACGTTATAAATTCAAGATCATAATTAAGGCGTCGAATATCGTAACATGCAATAACGTTTAGATTTATCTACGAGAAAAGGGACGGGAAATGAAAGCCGATCATAAATTTTTCTAACGTAACTAACGTTCATAATCGAAAGAAAAATATCCATATTTCTTTAACAACATATCCAATAAAGGCAATGCATAAATTATGTTCATAGCCGAATAACGGTACCCGTGGGATCAACCATTTAAAATTTTGAGTTTTTTCTCCCGCCTTGAAGCAATTTACAACCTACTATTAACGGTACATGAATAATGATAAGTTACTTTTCGAACGTGTATTTCCTTTCTCATTTATAAATCGGTCCGCGGCTCTTTAATTTTGATGATAAATAACTTTTTTTAATTACAGGTGCATTGACCAAGTCGCAGTTTCCCGTGTTCACTATCTATGCGCAGAAGTCATGCTTAGGCGTGCGTCCGTGCGAGCGCGCGTGGTGTTTCGACCGTGTGCGCGGCTACCATCTCAAGGGGCACGGAAAGAAGACGCACACAGTTGGCTCCAGGCAGATGTGTCTCGACCTCTGCCTCGGCGAGAACGAGTTTGTCTGCAGGTTGGTCAAATACTAATCACGATTATAACAACGTTCGCGTTGAGAACTACATTAACGCACATGTGTGCACTGGTTTATGTAACATTTAGTTGCATACCTTTTTCATATCTTTGAATTAAAATTTAATATCAATGCAAAGTTATGCCAGTACATTATTATTACTTAATACAATAATTTCCAACATCTAAACTAAAGAAACGAACAAAGTAGGGCGTATTATGGGCGGAGTGAGTCATGAATGACCCGCAAGCACTATTACCCTCGACGCGACCTAAGTGCGACTATCAAGTCATTTAAAATAGCATGCTGTTGTAGAATAATACGAATGGCGTAAATGTAACATTACTCGATTATATTGAAGCGCATACGCACGCTTAATTTATACGAGTTTAAATTGTGGATTTGTTCCAAGCAGACTTTTCTTTTTTATTAACCTGCGAATGCTTAAAACGGAAAGGGAATGCGTCAAAGCAGAAAACAGTGCACAGCAATGTAATAGTTAATTAAAATGCCAATGTATCATTGTTTAATTGTTGTGCTGTAAATGTACGTTATTTTTGTTTAAGTTTGTTTGTTGTATTCGAACCGCAATTAAAATTGCTTTGTAGTTACTTGAAATACTATAAGCATACATACATTTTTTTATAAACATTAAGATTGTGTTCTAAACACATTTATATACACGTTATAGTCACATTTTATACAACAATAATGTATTCACAGAACTTTAATGTCACTTACGGGGATTAATCCAATGACACCGATTCCACACTAACAATTGCGCTAACAAGACGTGAAAACGGAATATATGCAGGGTCGTGTGCCCGTTTCCCTTTATTATTTACTATAATTTACTAACTGATTAGGTATTATAACTCACGACAAGTTAGATACGTTTCGACAATTTGAAATTATGACTAATAGTAATTTAGACAAAAAATATACGCAATTATCAAAAGAGTAATAGGAAGTAGTTTCTCATTGTGTGGACGTACGAGTGGGCTAATTTATACGAGATACATAAGTCCGATAACGGAGTCAATCAGCCATCATCAAGTTCCCATAGATGGCGGTACATCTTTGCCGCTCAGTTCAGTGGATAAGTCACAGCCTCTTCCTGGTAGCCGCTCCGTATCTGAATCCTACAAACGAGCATTATATACAAAGCAGGGGATACCAATTGTACAGCCTACGACTCAGGCGTCTAATATAGCAAGACACGACTGTCCTATTGTATTTATTTCCTTGTACGGATTTTGATATCATTAACATAAATAGTGTACGGGTGTCTGACGCTCACATTCGATACACGTATCTGTTCGCTTGTTCGGGTCAGGCTAATGCCGTTTGTTCGTAAATGATCTTCGCATTGTGGCGCTAATTCGGTTCTCAATGCGTACTCGTTCAATGTGTCCCCAAGACCAGAGCTTTGAATTACAAATGCTTGCTATTTCGCTTGGATTGTTTTATTAGTGGAACAAAGAAAAGGAAAGATTCCAATTTAAAAAAAATATTATCATATCAAAATATACGTTAAATAGGTATACGTTACTTCCTCAAATTGTGTATCACAAAACGAACATTTTTATGGAACATTTAGTTAAAGTAGTCTCTTGAATTAAACAATATTTCTCACCATAGCGTAAGCTTGAAAAAATTGCTTGAACACGTGAGGGAGAGCTTATTTTCTATCGCAACGGGTGACATGACATGTTACAAATTAATCAATACGTGCCGCTATTACAGTTTTATTTATTTTATTACAGTCAATGTGTTGAGAACAAAGTACGCCATTTAGTTTTAGTGGGTTCGTTTAGTGTAGCGTTGGGCACAAACGTTGTATCTCCATTGAGTGTGGCGGTGGGCGCAGGCGCGGGCGCTCCCCAGGCGGCGCGCATCTCGATTTTCCACAGTCACGACACTTGGCAAATATTCCTTGGACGTGGCTGGCGGTGTGCCACGCGGTGTGGGAGCGATTCATCCTATCATCTCTCACTTCCGTTATATTATAAATAAGCAAATATTTCCAACAAATCCCCGACAAAACAAATGCCTCAGGCAATTTATATCATCCAATCTTTGCACTGCAAATTTCCCAAGTTCTGCAAATACTTTACAAAACACCTATTACACAATATCCATATACCTGCACTTATAAAAAAGAATTCTAATACTACGATCAAAAATTAATTTGAAAAGATGATACATAAATATTTAATGCAATACATCGTGATTTAGTACGAGTCTACATTTAGACGCGCTTTAGGGCATATGAAATGACTTAAGGAATTAAATAGAATGTAATAGAAACGAGGGGCTAATAAATGGTCTGCTTAGAATCTTAGACCTCCAACGTTTGTACCTTTTAGTATGAACATAAAATATTTTGAGATTCTGTTATCGAAGATTATAGTAACATAATCCTTTGATAAGTATTTTGAGATTGTCGCAATATTTTGTCAAAGAAGCAAGGAATGAATATGTGAAGTAAGAAATGATTTTTAGTACAAACAACACTGCCGAGTAACACCACAATAATGTTACGTCGGACAGAAAGTACACAAGAAAGATATTAACAGGTGAAGAAATTACCAGGACTTGTAATTATGATATGCGCGACGTGCCTCAGATCTTACAACAAGAAAATAACGTCGGCTAGTGGCGGAATAGATGCAATCATACAGACTCACTTTATATTAATGTTTTCTTGTATCACGCGCCGCGTACTGTTGTTTCGTCACAGGGGCAAAAAAACTGGCAATTTTGTCATCAAGCAGTAAACATTATTAATTTACTAATGATTAGAATACGCCATGATCGTAACGAGAACTATAGATAGTAATGAGCAAATTTGATCAACGTAACAATAGATAAATTACTCCGATATTGGATTATACTTATCATTTTGTAAAAACTTTATTCCCATAGGATTGCGCAGGGGTCATCTGATTGGGATCGATTGTACATCGGTAGAAAATATTGAGTTAGATGGGCAAAGATAATGTGCATGGGTGGCCGTTCGGTCCAGAAGTAACATTATACCTTCATACGGAGATGAGGTTACATAAATTCATATATTATTGTGGTATTAAATTTATGCGCATGTATAAGTATGGGAATAAACTATAAAAGCTATAAAGCCTATAAGGAATAAATGTTATAGCGTTTTAAATAGGTAATGGTACGACTATTTATGCAATCATTTACTGGAATTTTTATGATCTAATATTTGTGTAAATCTATCTTAAAAATAAACATGACCGTTTAGTTTAGAATTAAGCGTCTGACATTATTTACCTATGCTAGTGCTCTATAGCACTAATCTAAAATATTTGTATTTTTGCACAAGTAGGTATTCAGAAAAAAATATGTTTCCTCTACCACTGTCAACTAGAAATTTAATTTCCATGCTAATACTGAAGGCTAAACGAGGTTAATTAATGATACTATATGTACAATATCAAACCGGTCTTGCATATGATCAGTGTCAGGAAGTAGGACCTACGGGTCAGGGTGTTAATATTTATTTATTAACGCAATAATAAAGCTAGTGAATCTGTTTATGAGGCTAACGTTATTCATAGATTTAGTGGGTAATAAGATAGCTACACTAGGCTGACGACAAGTCAATGGGACATGCAATTAAATGGCGCAACGAAATGGCGTCATTCATGTCTACCAGGCACGATGTGAACATCTTGGGAAAATTCACACAATAAAAAGAAGAAAAACAAAAACATAGCTGCTGTTAAACCGCGTGAAACATTGTTGCAGATCGGCGAACTACAACAATAAAACTGGGGAGTGCGTGCTCTCCAATATGGACCGTATTACTTTGGCTGGAACCAACTCTTTCCAATCGAATGAAGGTACACCTCGTTATGATTTTTATAGATACGTGTGAATACATTAATTTAATGATTTAATACGATTTTTCTTTCTCCAGATACGGACTATTTAGAAAACAACTGCGTCGAAGAGCCAACAAAGTTATGCGAGTTCAAAAAAATGGGCGGACGCATTCTGAAGACCGTGGACTCGGTGTATCAAGATGTGCAAACCGTTGAGGAATGCAGAGAGTTATGCCTTAACTCGCCATTCCGCTGTCATTCATACGACCACGGCGATACTGGCGACCATGTATGCCGTCTTTCCCATCACTCACGTGCAACACTCGCTGACATTCAGGTAATTATGAAACTATGCTTCTTCGGAGAATTGATGTAATTACGTGTATCGCAGATATTAATATGGAACTCTTTTTTTAGGACCCTTACTTAGAGGTACCCGAAGCGGCTACATATGAATTGTCTTCTTGCTACAACGTATCTATTGACTGCCGTGCTGGAGATATGGTTGCTCGTATTCAAACCTCTAAATTGTTCGATGGCAAAATTTACGCAAAGGGTAGCCCTAACTCGTGTGTTGTCGACGTTAAACAAAGCCTCGAATTTGAATTGCATATGGGATACAATAACATTGAGTGCAATGTTAAACAGAACGGACTTGGAAGGTGATGATATTGCCTGTATAATTTTATTTATTATCTTATTCAAAGGGCGCAATGAAGCTAACTCTTTATATACTTTCAGATATTTGAACGATGTCGTCATTCAACATCATGACACAATCGTTACGTCTTCCGATTTGGGTCTTGCTGTAACATGCCAATATGACTTGACAAACAAAACCGTCGCCAATGAGGTAGACCTTGGAATTCACGGAGATATCCAGACTGGTCTGTCGGAGGAGGTCATTGTCGACTCGCCCAACGTAGCCATGAGAATTACCGACAGAAGTGGAGATGACACCATTGCTTCGGCTGAAGTTGGAGATCCTCTGGTAATTACATTTTTGTTTACGATTTAAATATTTAAATATCGTTTAACTTTTAAATATTAAATTGTTCGTATGTCTTTATAGGCTCTCCGCTTCGAGATTATGGACCCGAACTCGCCATTCGAAATCTTCGTACGAGAACTTGTGGCTATGGACGGCGTCGATTCCAGCGAAATTACTCTTATCGACAGCGACGGTTGCCCCACCGAACACTTCATCATGGGACCTCTATTCAAATCCACCAACAGTGGAAAGGTAATTTTTTTTTGAAATTAGGTCTTTTACAAAATTAAATACATCATGTACATGTAGTTATTCCATGAATTATAGAATTTTAGAATTACTACTAATTATAGAATTACTATATGAAATGACATTAAATTATTTTTTGTAGACACTGTTGTCACACTTCGATGCCTTCAAGTTCCCGTCCTCCGAAGTGGTTCAATTCCGTGCCTTGGTGACTCCTTGTATGCCTACTTGTGAGCCAGTACAGTGCGATGGTGGACCAAACGAACTTCGCTCTGTCATGTCATACGGCCGTAGGAAGAGGCGTTCTACCCCCGCTGCACCCACCGATGACATGTTGCTTGTGCAAACCATCCAGATTACCGACAAATTCGGCTTCGACAAACAACGCGCC
The DNA here is from genome assembly GCF_014839805.1 of Manduca sexta. Lineage (NCBI taxonomy): Eukaryota > Metazoa > Arthropoda > Insecta > Lepidoptera > Sphingidae > Manduca > Manduca sexta. The sequence goes on along the minus strand of NC_051135.1, from coordinate 3,529,185 downwards.
AAGAATGTCACTGAAGACTCAGTGTTCGTAAGGGAGACCGACGTTACTTGCGTGAACGCAGCAGGAGCTATGCTCGCGGCGGCCGCTTTCTTGGCGGCTCAACTAGTCGTACTCGCGGCGTGGACGTGCAGTTGGCAGAGACGGCGCGCGGCAGCCAAGGCCGCCGAACTTCTCCCTGGACCAAACGCACCATCTGCACTTTGCAAAGTTTACGACCCGAGCTATTCTCGTACGCACCAGAGGCACTTTTGAGTATTTTGTAGACGTGTCGACGTGATCAACGTCCGCAATAGTAGTTTATGTTGTTAGTATAAAAACCCCCGTCGTGTCCCGGCTTGTAGAAACTACGTGTTACGATCGAGTGACACGTAGTTCGTTGACAGAGCGCAGGACTACGACAGCGGTTATTTAATGGTAGTGTCCGAACATTTCCGCATCATACGCTACATACGGCCAATATGTGCGGGAGAGTGCGACACAGAGACGGGGACGACCACAAGAGTGCGCGTGAACGTGGACGAATGCGAGGCGGGACGCATGTGACTGTGTGTATGCGTTGATGAGTGTAATGACGCTCGCTTGTCCCCTTCTCTAGTGCCGGCGCGGGACCGAGGCCGTGACCCGTTATCAAGATCGCGTCGCTCATTCGTTCATTTTAAAATCGGATGTTCATTTGCGGATGTCCGAATAGTATTGTACCATATTTTATTGATTTAGCGTAAGCCTGATTTTTTAATTATAGAGATAGGTAAAAAGTAACATTTCAGTACCTTTTAAGTAGAAATCCGAACGTGCGACCTAAGTCATGAAACGATGGATTGACGGCCGTCCCGACATCGTAATTTATTTAATTTAGGTTAGTTTTTTACGTAATTTATGATTGAAATAAACTTATTTAATAAAACTCCTAATATAAATATTTACCTAAATAAAAAAAGAAAGCTTACGACTTAAACAGTGTGCTATTTTATATAAATATAAATTCAAAATATTTAATTATGTTCTTAGTGCCTTAAAGTCGTATTAATAATTTTATTAATCATAATAAAATACTTTTTAAGTAAAAAGCTTAAATAGTGTTTTTAACTTTTTTGTCCGTCCAAATTGTCATTACGTCATTACTTAAAATAAACTTATACATTAATAACTACAGTGGTTTTATTGGTTTCTTATAATCCCTTTACAAATATATTATGCATTCAAAGACGTCACATAATTATAAAGCCCTCTTAAGTTATAAAAAAAATATTGTGTAGTAAAAATATTAGGCGTTAATTTGCTCTTGATGTATAACTGAATATAACTAAATTAGAAAAACGAATGGTTATTATAGTTCAGCTACGTTTCCGAGTGCGGAAGTAGAAGTACTAAGTATATAAAATTTATCAATTTTATTACATATTAGCTTATTTATGTTCAAGTTTCGTCCGAGTGCAAATGTTTTCTCGGAATAAAAAGTAGCCTAAATGGTATACGAAGTCACGGTTTATTTGTGTGCCAAATTTACTCAAGTTTCTTAAACGTGGGCTAAAAATTATCACCAACTTTCACATTCAAAATATTAGTAGCAAGATAACTACCGTAAGCACTAATGAATAAATTGTTTAAAAAACATAAAAAATTAAAAAAACGACTCATCATTTCGATATATTGTTTGCAATATTAATGACGATAAACGATCGAGTTACAAATAAAATAAAATAGTAACCTAATTAACAAGGTCTTCTTTTTGCCATATAATTAACTATAAAAAATTTATATACCTATAATGCAATCGGTTCTAGCATCTGTATGCAGAATCTTGTCGTCGCGTGTTATCATAAATCATTATAAATTAAAGACGGAATTCAGGTTTTAAAAGCGGCAACAAAATAAAACCTCGCGACAAGTCGCCGTGTCAGATTTGACCAGTTCTCGGCTTGGAAATGGCACGCATCAATGAGATGTGATCTTTAGTTACAGTTTGCGCGGCACAATCATGTGTGAAGGGGCAAGCCTCACGTCCACATTCGTGCCCGAGATTAGATCGTCGCGTCGTCGTGCGCTGGCGACGGCACGCGACAAAACCAACACGTGCCGACTGCGACCATTAGTAACTTTGCGTTGAGTATCTATCTGTTTCGCGACGCGATTTAAATTACATGCCATTGAAAAAATTACCTCGCAGAATAAATTTCCAACTATATTTTAGTTTAACAAATTACATTGCATTTATTCTTTAAAATTTTACAGCCATTTCACGAGATTGAAGTTGTACAATGCACATTCCATAAAGGGTCATTTTTTACGCGAACAACTTTCATGCTTTCGTAGGGCGACAGCGAAATATATTATTTAGAATTTTATAGTCAGCGACAATAGTAGCCTGCGTTTTCATAGGTCTATAAAATTCAAATGTTGCATACAACATTGTTGTTGAAGATAAAGTTGTTTACAATAACATGAAATATTCATAGAATAGAATCGACGGTGGCCACCTGAATTGCGACATACGTAAAAATAAACAGAACCGAACAGGCCTACTCTGGCAGACGTCGATTTATGCGACGAAACAAAACGAAGCATACAAATCTCACTAATATAATATTTATAAGCTCCGGCGATGTTTGTCATAGAAGAATTATTTTGTGAGAGTAGGGAAGATGCCGACCGCGATCAATATCGGCCTCTTTGATACCTTGCTTCGACTCTACTTATTAAACGAATAGTTACAAGATTTTATCTCACGCTCGCCATCGCGACACAAATGAAATATTGCCGTGCCTGTTCGATTCTCATGAAATATGGAATCTGATTAACTATTACTATAAATGAGTCACGCTGAAATCTAAAGTGCTCAATGTGTCAGGGCTGCCTTTCGCTCTAGTTTCTTCGTATTTGTCCTAGTTTTCACGTCGCTTAGTGAAAATATTTTATAATTCATAGCCAGATATTATTGTCCATTTCATTCATCCTTCCCTAATTTAAGGGGACCTATCAGCAGTAAAAATCCGATAAGGTGGTGCGACATCGGCCTATTTTAGAATTTCGTTGTTGCATTGCCTTGAACGTGATAGCCTTTAAATTAACCTTTATATTAGAGAAAAAGGTAAAAACAAACTTGTAACGTCTAAAACATTTATCTATAATATTTCATTCAAAGTTTTAAATTTATTATTATTATACATTTTCGCAAATCAGGTATTAATGAATAATAGATAGAAAGTAAAAAGAAAACATACGAGAAGGGCATTAATTCATACACATACGGAACTAGGTCTTTTTTTTCTAATCGGACACGGCATAGTGACCCCACTTCCCCTGTTGGTAAGTGGTAAGGTGTCCGATAGAATGTCGACTGCCGAGAGACCATTACTCTCGACAGTCGACACAATTATGCCGGCCTGTTGGTACCAGATATACACAGACTGATCCCGGAACGCGACACAGTTACGTGGGCCACTATGGCGGGTTTTAACACCTTGTTTACGGTGGTCGCTGTCGGCGTGAATATAAAATATATCCTACTACCAGCAAACTACTAAAGCATTATAGCATTTCACCTGTAAATACATAAAGCATTTTAAAAGTTTCTGAAGAGAACAATATCTTCGTGACAAATAATGTACATTAACTAAAGCTTTATAATAGGAACTGGGACACTTTCGTTCGGAGATGAAAGTAAGCGTTCACAATACAAGTCTCTCTTTTAGAATATTTAAGTTCACCTTTACAATTTATATTTCGCCAGTGTACTGTTATTAGCCACAAGTGTACAGGAAATGAGCATACTTATGTTGCTTATGTTACTTATGCGCTTTCGTCAGACACAAAAAGGCAATTTTCTACAAAACATTTGTAACCGCCAAACTGTAGGATATTAAACTTTGTTTACTTTGAAAATAGTCAGTATATAGTTGGTAGACTTTCGAGTTACAAAATGAAGTCGAATCTGACAAACTAAATAAAAATTATCAGCAGTAAACCTAACCGGTAAATATTTTTTATGACATACAAATATTCGAGTAAAGATTTGTTAAATCACAAACCATTCTCCGAAATTAACGTCAAACAGAAATTATTTTTGTTTCAAGTACTACTTACTTTAAAATCACACAAATTCTTTCGACTGGGCCTTATGATACAACATATATCCTTTTTCCCTACGTGTGAAAAATGATATTTTATGAAAGCTATAGATCTATATTTATTTGTACAAAGCTGGTCCTAAAGAATTTAGTCTATAATGGACCGTTCTGAAGATTGTGGCACGGAGAATGAGATCCTGTATTCTTAATAAATTATGTGAAATCTATTTGTAATGATCGGATTCTGATGGAATTATGAGTTAATCCTAAGGTAAAATATGCTTTTCACACCAATAATAAGTAAAAAAAATATATAAGAACTGACGATACAAATTATACAAGTCTATTCAATAATACTATGCTTTGAAATTAAACTAATTTTGGGATTCTATCGCGGTTAGTATTTTATTTTTCTCCCGACGTTTCGAAGACTTTGCAGCCTTCATGGTCACGGGGGGAGGGGGGGGGGGGACTGAGATGTTGTTCATCCGTAAAGGCAAAGTTACAATACTTACCTACATTATACAACTTTTGTTTTTTTTTTTTTCTGTTGGTGGTCCGATCTACGCAGATTGAGCTCACAGTCACGCCAATCATTATCATATCATATAAAATACTAACCGCTATAGAATCCGAAAATTAGTTTAATTTCAATGTCTATCATTCGCGTAAACATAAGAAATCATAATACTATGCTTTTTACAAAACCAAAAAAAAAAGAAAAAATAAGTTATTCTTTGATTTCATGGGTTTCCAAATAGTATTGCAAGTGAAATTTCCTTTTATTACTCACAATTTAAAATTTGTGTTCAAAAATTATTCAGTCTTGCGGCGATACAATTTCTATACAGCATTGTCCAATAATAATGTCCTTCGCCGAAGTAGATTGTGCAAGAGTCGTTATGTACAAAGGCGGTATTATTCTATCTTTTTTATTCTGTTGAATGACTCAATCAGCAAGCCGTTAACCTGATGATAATTGTCACGACGACCCCTAAATACCACCTGAACTTTCAATTGTTAAGCTATGTATGGCACGTCACAGCGCTCTCACCCTGAGACTAAAGAAATAATGTCTCATTATTCCGGATCTGGTTGCAATGTTCTTCAAATCAAAACACAACAAAGAGTACACGAGCAATGGTGTTAGGCGACAGAAATAGCCATTGCGATTATACCTATCTAGTCAGATTCTCGCAAACGAGAAATCTACCAATAGGTAATACATAAGGTGATGTCATTTATTTGAAAAAAAAAAAACTATAGTTTGTTCTTCTACGGAACAAGTCTATCAACATTCGATATGAATAGTCATTGTTTACGCGGGGATATCTACTTAGTCTGGCCATAAATACTGTTACACTTAATTATAAAAAAATATTACATTTGAATTTCGAATCTGTCATTTTTATACGATTGTTCATTGTGTTTTCTCATTTTGGCGCCAATACATTGTAAAATATTTTGCGATATTAAAATGGTGTGGGGTGATAAAGAGAACCGAATCGCTGTGATAGCATTACACAAAGTAGGTATGGAGCCAAATGCAATTTTAAAACTCTCCATACACTTGGTATTAGTAAAATGTTTGTGTACCGGGCTATTAATAGGTACAATGAGACCTCCTCTGTTTGTGACAGAAAAGATCTGGCCGTCCACGTAGTGTTCGTACGAAAAAGGTGGTCAAAGCAGTAAGGGAAAGAATTCGAAGAAATCCTGTCCGAAAGCAAAAGATTTTATCTCGGGAAATGAAGATAGCACCTAGAACCATGTCGCGTATTTTAAAAGATGACTTAGGACTTGCAGCCTATAAGAGACGCACTGGCCATTTCTTAACTGATAATTTAAAGAAGAATAGGGTGGTAAAATCGAAACAACTACTGAAGCGGTACGCAAAGGGAGGTCACAGAAAAATTTTGTTTACGGATGAGAAAATTTTTACAATTGAGCAACATTTTAACAAACAAAATGACCGTATTTATGCTCAAAGCTCTAAGGAAGCTTCCCAATTAGTCGACAGAGTGCAACGTGGACATTATCCGACTTCAGTGATGGTTTGGTGGGGTGTTAGCTATGAAGGAGTGACTGAGCCATATTTTTGTGAAAAGGTATCAAAACATCGGCACAAGTGTATCAAGATACCATTCTTGAGAAGGTAGTTAAGCCCCTTAACATCACCATGTTCAATAACCAAGTATGGTCCTTCCAGCAAGACTCGGCGCCGGGTCATAAAGCTCGGTCCACGCAGTCTTGGTTGGAATCGAACGTTTCGGACTTCATCAGAGCTGAAGACTGGCCGTCGTCTAGTCCCGATCTTAATCCGCTGGATTATGATTTGTGGTCAGTTTTAGAGAGTACAGCTTGCTCTAAACGCCATGATAATTTGGAGTCCCTAAAACAATCTATACGATTGGCAGTGAAGAATTTTCCCATGGAAAGAGTGCGTGCTTCTATTGATAACTGGCCTCATCGTTTAAAGGACTGTATTGCAGCCAATGGAGACCACTTCGAATAAGCTTTTATATTTTTAATTGTTTTATATTTATGTATTAAACTGACACACTGTAAAAGTAATAAATGTTATTTGCAGTTAACAATTTTCTTTTTTCTTTATTACAATATTTATGGCAAGACTAGGTATATGTAATGTCCATAAAAAAATCAACAATGGCAAGGGACCACAGGGAAAATCTAATTGATGGAAAAGGAGCACCTCGTAGACCTTGACTACTGATTTATTATTGACCTCCCTTTAAAAACACTAGCAACATTAGTAATTCGAGTAGCACAACTTGAATTCTCCTGAATGTACTTCGATTTATCTAGAGATCAACGGAGGATGTTTTGTTTACTGGCCAAGACCGAAATATCTTTATTTTCCCAGATTTACGTGGGCGCAGAACGATAAATTTCGCCAGTATATTTTTATCGGTTATATTATTTTCATAACTTAATTACAGAATTTATTTATGTACGAGGAACTTTCCGTGTTTATATTTAATTCTTCTGATATCTCGTAAATAATCATTCATCATCTGTCTCACAATATTTATCATGTAGATGTTTATAATGATAAATTTATTGCTATTTGTATGTATTCCTACACGATGTACTTTAGAATAGCAGGAAAATTAAACGCAAATTCCTTGCGTTTTATAGTATACTAGCTGGGCCTGCGGCTTCGCCTGCGTGGAAATCAGTGTGTCACAAAGATTTTCCCGCGTAAATCCCGATCCTTGACCCTTTCAACACTTATCGTTATATTTTAGTAAATTTACAAAAAAACTGTAATGTACTAATCTAACCCTCCTCAAAAATTGTACTATCTTTTAGTAAAAACCGTATAAAAATCCGTTCAGTAGATTTTGAAACATTCGATCACATACAGACACACAGCTTTTGGAGAATGTGTTTTATAATATGTGTAGATAAAAATATATTTTTTTAAGGAAACATGCTATGAAAAACGTAATTTTGTGGGAAAAAAGGGGGACATAAGCGATAAAAATAAATCATAATGGATTTGAATTTAAGTTCCAACGAGTCACTCAAATGTAATAGTGCACATTTATTTTTATCAAATTCCCTTGTTACACAAGGCAATTATATTCCTAAAAATCCATTCCGTAATATAAACTAAATTCCATGTTATAATTGCATATAGTATGCGTGAACTAAATTTTGAACCTATAGCGCCTGAATAAAATACCAGAGATATTTAACCGAAGAAATATAAACACTGGCGATACTCAACAGTAAAATCCTTTTGTTATGGAAGTTCAAAAAATACTAACACAAACATAATATTAATGAAATGCGAATCATAGAGTACCGTACATTCAATAATCTATAAATTTTAACGCATCAATTACCGTGTCGCCTGCAAAGCCGTTTATGGAAAAACGCAATTTTGACGAATTGTTGTGCGAGCGCGATTGAACAAGGGGCAAACCATTATAGCTCAATGTTAATCTGCCGACAGGTCATAAATCAGTTAAGGCTTGTACTTGATACATCCGGCGCTAGCAAAAGCGCAATCGATTTGGGCTTATTACGTTGCTATTGGCCGGCACCGGTTATGGATATTGCAGCGCAATTTGAGTGCCTATTTACATCAGAATAGAACTGCGCGGCCGCGCTCGCGCAAACGCTTTGCCGAAGGAAAATAAACAGAGCTATCTCACACGGAGGTGCGGTAACTGGAAACGTTAAAACGGGGATATTTACAGAAAAATGTATGTGACAAAATTATGTTTTACTATTCTATGTGAGCTATAATGAACGTCACATCTTTGACAAAAAATAAATAATCATAATGTTCTTGTTTTATTGTTTATAGTTCAGAAATTATACCCGACAGGGTTACCACCCCACATCATAAGACGAATATTGAAATCACGTCAAGGTGTACATGCGTAAGTGGCGTCAATAACCATCTCTTCGAAGATAAAAGCGTGTGGTTGTTATGTAAAACACGTTGCCATTTAAAACATATAGATACTAAACTATTAATGATCACGAATCTGTAAACTGACATTTTAGAATCTCATTTAAACCTGAGAGCTCATTAGTTTTGTGAAACCTTTTAATGAGACGTTCAACGAGTTGCATTTCAGTATCCGGCATTAAATCTGTCAAAACAGTCTTGACAGTATTTATATTTTACGTATTAATAACCGCATTATTCATAGAAACGTGCAACAAACGCCTTACGCTTAAACCTTCCAGTCGCAGTATGTGTTCCGCCAATAAATGAGGGGGCGGAACCATCTCCAATCAGTTGTTGATCCTGATCGTGTTTGAATACGAATTCATAAAAGAGGTTAGAAAATTTATACACTCACTTTACAGTACATGACATTCATTGTATCTACCGAAATCCTACATTATCGACGTCATTTGCAAGCTACGCAATAAAACAGGCAATTGTTTATTTAAATGCTTTACACTAAAACTTGTTCACCTACTTGCTATGTGCATGGGTACTAGATTTAGGATTACCTTAAAAGCGCTTGATAGTTTTATTAAGGCGCGTTTGCGTGCGGATTATTTTATAACAGTAACGTGTAATAAACGTGCATATTCATTATTTTACTTATTAAAGCAATCAGCCGTTATTTTATAGCAACGCAGAAACGACATGATCGTAAAAGTTAATCCAGGCTTTACAATTTTATTGTTCACAAAGATAGCTTACAGAAAACACATTCAGTCACCTCCAAACACAATAGAAACGGGTATGCGAGACTGAAATAGACAAAATCGTTTATACAAACATTAGTGCATTATTTATAACCATGCGTAAAATACTGCGAGCATGTGCCATATATCTTTTTTATTAAAACGTAGAAAATGGCAGTTTTAATGCCTGACTTGTTTTATTATTATACATAACCAACATACAAATCGAAAATGAAAGATGAGCGCGCGCGTAAAACTGTGGTAAAACGTCGGAAGTGATCAAAGTGAGATCACGACGCTCAGACGCGCGCTAACAATCCGTTAATAGACGATCGTGTTCGTGAACCCGCCTCCCGAGCTCAATAATAATGTCCCGACGGACGGACAATATTATTGCAACCAGTTTATGCACTAACGTTTAGGTATTATGGCATAAACCGTTGTTGGTCGTCTGTAGGTAAGTCGAAAGCCGAGTGTCATCTCCGTAGCGATCACTAGAAAGTGGTTATAGTTAAGGGTTAATATCTCACAAAAAAAGCGGCGATAGCCTAGTTGGGTGTGGAACGGACTGCCAAGACGAATGTCCGCAGGTTCAAATCCCAAAGGCACACACCTCTGACTTTTCTAAAATCATGTGTGTATTGTTTGTGAATATATCGTTCGCTTTAACGGTGAAGGAAAACATCGTGAGAAAACCTGCACATCTGAGAAGTTCTCTATAGGAATTTCGAAGGTGTGTGAAGTCTACCAATCCGCACTAGGTCAGCGTGGTGGACTAAGGTCTAATCCCTCTCAGTAGTAGAGGAGGCCCGTGCTCAGCAGTGGGCAAGTATATAATACAGGGCTGATATTATTATTATTATTATTATATTATATCTCAAAAATTGGCCATATTATACGAATTTGCATTTATATACCTATTGCTAGAATAGTAGAACAGAATAGTAGTAGTTACCATGAAGGAAAAAACAATACCGCGGGCGGAATTACAAACAACAATATTTTTTAAAATTAATATTGTTCGCGCAACCTGTTCATTTAATGATCCTGTTATAAGTATTAAAGACAAGTCTTGGCATAATTTTTGTCCAAAATAAACAAATATTTCTTGATTTCTTGACGGTTGACACTATATTATTGAACGTTATTAACCTCACACCCATCAAGCCCTTAAACACAAACATTTTAATCGATACAACAACAAGATATCCAGGTTAAAAACTAATTAATTGAGAGTAAGAAACAGCTCACGACTACACGCGGGAAGAGCCACACAAAATCGCGGGCAGCCAAGTAGACACGAAACAAAAGCTCGTTGAGCGCCTTAATAGCATATTATTAAGACATAATAGGAAGAACGCCTTAATCACTATGCCTTGTTACACGTTATGTTCTCAGTTATTAGACCAAAAGAGCGCTACAATATACCTTAGGTGGGTACAGTCATGTGTGGAACTTAAATGGGTCGGGATGAAAAGCAAAATGTTCCTTACTTCTAATCAGATTATGATGCCTTTATAAGGTAAGTAGGAACCGTATCTCTTTATTTATAGGTTATTAGTTTTTACCTGGAATCTCGTCTGTGTAGTGGTTCCATGCGGTGCTATGGAAAGTTTGCGCTTATTACAGCAATATACTTTTTTGTGTTGGTGAATGACACGCAAAAAATAAAAAAAAATAATTTGAAACATAATTTAAAAACCAGCCAATGTGAGTTGATCCTGCAATTCCATACTTTACTCGCTTTGTCATATATTACTTATTTGTCATACATACAGAGAGATACCAGTGACAAGGCGTGTCGGAGTTTTGTTATAAGGTGTCTTTGATAACCCTTTTTTTACGGAAACCTTTAAAATTTATAATATTCTTGTTTACATACTTATACGTAGTTATAAATAGATTATATTATTTTAAAATATTTTTTTACACATTTTAGTGCAAGGGAAAGACCGCGCTAAGTGCTCGCTGCACTGCTGTGGCGTAAGGTCCTTAAACCACAAAAATCCTTATGAAAAACATAGTTTCCTTAATGATATAAAAATTAATTTACTTAGCTGATAAATACTTTTCCAGATTTGCACAATTATAAACAATACCAAGCACAGGGGCAATTAATTTGCTTTTATAATACTTTGATAGATCTCCATATAAAACAGAGCCACAAAGCGGTTAAAAATCCAATACATTGTTGCCATTGAATTATACAAAACGCTTAGTCGTGGTAGCAGAATATGCATTAGCATGTTATAAATATTGTAGGTTTCAAACATTGTATGCGTTTGGTCAGGCATACAACGTGTAGCTGAACACATATAAGTATTTTATTAAGTAATGAAGATTATAAAGGTTTATTAAATATTTTAAAATCGGATCATATACCTTGACATTTTTCTGTTATCCCGATATAATATATTGCTTTTTAGGCACTAGAGAAGTATAAACGAGAATAATAAATCCTTCAAAACCAGCTCTTCCTAGTTTCTAGGATGTAGAATATGCAAATAATAAAACGGTTAGATGTTGTAAACAAAGTTATTTATTTACTTGCGTTTTGCGATTGCACTTTTGTTTGATTAGCACATACTTTATATAAGATAGGGAAGTTGCGTTGCCTTGGCAATATGACTATATTCAATATGTATATTAAATGATTAGTCATAATTTAATACAAAGGTAAATAATTAACGATAATAAAATTACAATCTTAGCTATAAAGGTGATTTCTTTAACGCATAGGTGTTTAAGCGGTTTATTTTGCTTTTGTATGATTACTAACGAACATCAAACATGCTAATATTAATTGTCGATTTCGGAATTACTGCAACTAAAATCGACAATACTCAAAATAAGAAAAAATAGAAATATGTTTCTTGAACAAAAAGCCACGTATATATACGTTAGCAAACATAAAATCGGATCATAGAACACAAAATTTGTTACTTTTTTATATTAAGGCATTGAACGCATCTGCATCGGGATTTGGTTTGTGTAACTTGTTACTTTCTCATACAATTATAATACTACAACAGTATTTCTTTTTCTTTTTCTCTTTATTAGGTCCACAAAACTGGTTACAAACACTTAAAATAAAGTTTTAATAAAACTTTCAAAATATTTACAACCTTCTGGAAGTGAACACGACACGCACGAATTAAAAATAACATGAATGAATATGAGAAAATTGATAATCCCTTATGAGGTTTATAATAAACAACAGATGTAAAGGGAGACAGGGTAAGCGCTGTAAGATGGCAATGCAAGTAGTAGGTTTTAAATGGACACGTATAGGTAAAAAACGAGGCGCATGGAAATTATAGGAGGAGGTCTTTATTCCAGGACAAGCTGTTACAGAAAACAAACCTATTGCCGATATTATGTATAGTGAAACAATTAATAATAAGATACCTTTCGCAGAGCAGTAACAGCAATGAAGGCTTATTTTATTTATTAGTTTTTTATTATTATTATATTCTATTTTTATAAATGTATAATATTTAATTTATGTACCCTTCAAACATTGGACCAATCCATTAAATATTCATCCTCTTATTTATAAAGATTAAAATAAGATTTCACATACCTTAGTATGAAAAGAGTAAAAAAATAAAAATCTGGAGAATATCGAATACGTGAATGTTTCTTAACCTTTATCTTATAGTAAATATATGAAGTTACTAATTGCCATTCTCCATAATCGACCCCAATTGACTCTTTTTTCTATCCATCGCAAAAATCGACCAATCAGAATAAAGTTTTTTGATATGTTTACAATCGATTCAATCTCATTTGTTTATTATCGGGATTGGATCGAAGAGTAAAATCGTTTCATACAAACGGTCGTTAATAAAAGACTGAAAACGGTTCCGATAATAGTCCAAACACATTTAACCAGATACGGGAGAAAAGTATAGAGTATTTCTCAAAATGAATAAAAGTACGTTACGAAATAGTTATATAATATTGTTACAAAATATTCTATCTTATTTGTCTTTTTTGTTTGTCTCAATACATTCGTTCTATTAAATAATATATGAATTAATGTATTACAAAAAAAAAAAGAAAAACGGACGCGATAGAAAAAAATTCAACAACATTTCTTAAAACTTTTTCGTTATATAATTTTTTTTTTTAGAAATACTCATTGGAATGTTAACTTACCCTCATCCTCTGGTCGGCGACAGTCCACACGCGGCTGGCGAAGTCATTGGAGGCTCCCACGAGGTAGGCGCCCGTCGAGTCGAAGTCCACAGACATGACACCTGCGTTGGATCCCACCAGAGCACCTTTACTCTCCACTACACCTGGAAGGAAAACGCTTTGAGAGCTCATATGTTATGGTAATTGTTGCACAGAAAATGTAGATTTTAAGAGCTAGTATATTTCACTAGTAGAATAACTGTCGATTTCAATATACGATGCCAATAGCTTTTTGCGATCAATAGTTAAAATGGACCAAACAGAATATTTTATTTGTTATGCTTACAATGACTTATATTCATAGATTTATTCTTGAAATTGGATCGAACATAAAGATTGAGGTCGTTTATTGAAATCAGCCGTAAAACAAAACCTTTTGACAAAATTAATCTAATTTCTAACAACGAAGTTTCTTTTCTGCATTTCTTAACTATCATTTACTGTTCCAGTATCCCGAAGAAAATTAAAAAAATATAAATCAAGTAACAACCAATTTACATAGGTTGTACATAAACGTACATAACATTGACCATCGTTGTTCTAGAAAATATTAAGTCAGCAAATATCTACCTTCTTCTCAATGAATACACGACACTTACATTTTGACACATCCCATAGTTTGACCTTTCTGTCAGCACCGCCTGTGGCGACTAGCCGATCTGTAGGACTCCATTTTACGGCATATACTTCTCCGTCGTGCGCGTCCTGTGACACGAATACCATCCATTTTAAACATCATTGCTGTTGGTAAAATACTCTTTTTCGTTCGACGAGCTACCACTCTATACACGCTGTGAAACTAGCCATAGTGGTCCACATAAGTGTGTCGTGTTTTAGGATCCCGTGCATACCTAATTGGTTTCAGAAAGACCGATATAATTGTCTTGCGAGGGTCAAACAATCTAGTCAGTAAACACTCTATCTGTGGAACCCACTCCATTCACCATCAGGTATAGTGGGGTCAGTTTGCCTTGCCAGTATAAAAAAGTCATTTCATAAATCTTTTAATATCTATACTATTATGTAAGCTGAAGAGTTTGTTTGTTTGTTTGAACGCGCTAATCTCAGGAACTACCGGTCCAAACCGAAAAATTATTTTTACGTTGGATAGCCCTTTGTTCGTGGAGTGCTATAGGCTATATATTATCACGCTATACCCAATAGGAGCGGGGCAGTAATGGCTAATCTCAGGAACTACCGGTCCAAACTGAAAAATTCTTTTTGCGTTGGATAGCCCTTTGTTCGTGGAGTGCTATAGGCTATATATCATCACGCTATGACCAATAGGAGCGGAGCAGTAATGAAACATGTTGCAAAAACGGGGAAAAATATGAGTTTTGAGAGCTTCCGTTGCCTGCGCTGCGTAAACGGTTAAAGTTATGCAACAATGATGTATGACGGGATTGTTTCACTTAAAAGTTCTAAATAATATAACAAAAGTCCCCCGCTGCATCTGTCTGTTACGTGTTAAACTCAAAAACTACCCAACGTATTAAGATGAAATTTGCTATGGAGACAGTTTGAGACCCTGGGAAGAACATAGGCTCCCGGGAAACTGCTATTTTTATAACGGAAAACTTTAGCTTGAAAAACTTTATAACGCGGGCGGAGCCGCGAGTAAAAGCTAGTCTTGAAATAAAACTAAAAACTATTTAACGGATTTTATCGCGGTTTTTTATATTATTATTTTCTCCCGACGTTTCGAAGACTTTGCAGCCTTCATGGTCACGGGGGGGACTGAGGTGTTGTTCATCCGTAAAGTCAAAGTTACAATCTTTAATATCTTACTAATATTCCACTGTACAACTTCTCACTTGGCCCCGAGTAAATAAATCAAGTACTTACAAATCTCAACGCGACTTTAGACGGTAGCGCGGTCGCGTAGTAAGGCATCGAGTCGATTATCTTATCATCAGAGCTGCCGCTACTCCGACTACCGCTGTCCCTCGCTGCCTCTTCCAATTCTTTACGCAGTTTGTCACTTTTCTTTCTGGAAACAATTGGACATGTTTGACAATAGTACTATCGATGTTAAGAGACATGCATGCCGCATACCGCCGGAGCTGTACAAATTGACCCAACATCTACCGCCTTTTGACATTGGTACCAAGATAATTGAAGCTTCAGGCACCTTGCCTTATTTAGTAACCATGTTGGCGAATACCGTCGTTAGCTATAAATGGTAACCCGAACGCCGAATGCTCTTTCCCATATCTCATGTTGGACCAGAACGCCGAATCCTTATAGCTTGTTTAATACGCAGAACCAAACCTCTCACAAAATAATTTATCGATAACAAACCTGTGGCACATGCAAATGTAATGTTAAATTCGGCCCGCAACTCGAATATTAACTGAAATGTGACCATGCGATTCAAAAAAATATAAAACAAAACAATAAAAAAATTGTTAATAACACGCGATGCGTAGCTATGCACATGGCGGTAAAAATAGGTTCATGCATCAATATTGATTAGGATAAAAAAAAAAACATTGGCATTCCTTATTTCGTTTCATTTATGCGTGTTACAGGGTAAACAATCAATATGTTAAAAGTTAAAGTATAAATAGCTTTTATATGTGATCATAAAAAATAAAACACGAAGCGAACTTATGTATCAAAATAACCACACCAAAACCTTGGTATTATTGTGGAAATCCATTAATCGGAGTGTATATTCCAGTTGCATACAAAATAAATGGGGTACGTATCAACACATTCATCGAGTTACTAATTATAGTGATGAAAGTGTAGAGAAATTTTAGACACATTCATTCATGCATGATTCTATTCTTACATTGTTTATGACGCAAACGGATAATAGTGGCATATTAAACAACCGCCACGATAAAAAAGTCACAATTACCTATAAAAATAAACAAACAGATTTAAACTTAGATAACTTTGATATTCCAAAACGATCAGACTGAAAAACATGCACACACAGTAAAAGTTGAAAACATTAAAAGTATGAAACACGACAGATATTAAAATTTGATTAAATTTTCCAATGCGATTCATGAACGTCATTACCCAGTTATAAGTGCACATGTATTTTTTAATGCATACACACTATGAGAGAATAAATTTATTTGAAAATATCAACATGAGTCAGTTTCAGAGTGCAGTTAAGACATAAATTTAATGGGCCACTTTTATGAAGAAGTATAAAATGTCCAATAATGAACGCCACAATGCCTTCAAACCACCACATCATTCGTGTTATGTCAAACTCACCCGAAACTAACTCTACCGAATGTGTTGATGAAAAACGCGGTAGGGTTGCTTGACCTGTTGAAGAAATTAAACAAAAAAAAGCAAAACAAATATTATGAGTACTCTTACAAGCTCTATAAGCTGCGTTCAGTCACTGTCTCACAAAAAGGGACCCGCACTAATCACAACATTCGTCTATGTATAAAAACACACTGTAAACACAGATCAGGTAGTATTTATGTGCAATTATAACAATTTGTCACGTACATAAGAGCTGAAATAATTAATGTGTTTATTAACAATTTTCAACATTTTCCTTATTATTAAACAACAGTCGAATTTATACATGACAAATATTTTTTCTACATTTAAAGTTGTACACACAGATCTAAGATAGCAGCGACATTCACTAAAAATCGTTGCGATTAATACTTACACAAAATAATTTATGCCATTACCGAACACCCCAAAAACTTGGTATCAAAATTATGTAGTCACAAACACATCGGCTTAAACTGCGAAGGCAACAGTTCCGAAAATTGTCAGTCACATTCTTTAAACAAATAAATGTCACAGTAATTATTAGAAAACATTAGCTAAAATTATACACAGTCAGCAATTGAGTGATTTTAATAATTACGAGTTATAATTAATTAAAAAAAATATATATATTAATAGAAGAATCTTGTTTTCGTGAACAGACATAAATCGGACTTAATTACCTTTTCTGTTTTAATCCGGCCACATACTAAATGCCTCAAAGGCGCTACGGTGAAGCATTTCGATCTTAAATGATTATGAATTAATATAAAACGCAAGTGTAGACACAACCTTGTAAATTGAAAAGTCATGCCGTGTGTATGTAAAAATATGACCACTCTCAACTTGTACTTACTTCAGAAAGTGTTCGTTTTCCTCGTTCATTTTATCGGCATCTTTTGCCTTGTACTTTATTAATCGTTCCACCAATGATCGATTTTCATCCTAAAATCACAAATTCATTTGTCATCAAAATTTATATTTTGCAAACACTTTGCATGTTTAAAAAAAAGTTAATACCCTTTTAAAATACGAGTATGTTGTTCTACGCATTTTTCACTTATTAGTCTCGAAATTGAGAACGCCTAATGAGGCATTAATCAGAACAATAAAAATATGATTATTATATATTATTATCAATACTATCCTAACAGCTAACACACTGGCACGAAATTTTGTGTCCAACTGAATGTAAGTAATGTAACGCATAGACATACCTAGCTGGAAGATTCATATAGCAACTTTTATCACGTGAGCATCGTAAAAACTACAGGGTGTTACATTTTACGATAGTCGATGAATAATACGACGCATTAAATTTGTTAAAAAGAAATATTCCCATCATATCAATAAAGAATACCTTTTATCATGTAACTAAAAGTAACATAAAAATATCATTTTTCCAAATTTGTATATATAAACTGTTTCACAGTAGTAAAATCGTACGACATATCCGATGAAATATTGCTGGAAAAAATGTAACACACTGGATATATGAAAAAGACAACCTCGAATCAGCTTGGACAATTGCCAAATTTTAAATGATGCTATAAAAATTTAAAGTTCTACTGGAATAAATTGTTTGTACTAACAACTACCATTACTATGCCAAAAATATTTGACTTTATATAAACAATAGCAACTAAACATCAAACGCCACGGGACGTTTCATTTTTATTCGCTTAACAGAAACATCGCAGATTACGTGCTTTCGGGCATTATTGATTATAAATAGTTGGTCTTTTGGTAAAAAAAAAAAATACGAGTAAAAATGTGCTGGAAAAATAATTCATTAAAGATTAAAGTGTTTTGTCTTTACAGCTTTAAAAAAAACTTTAAACGGTTTTTTATGTGTACATGTATCGTCCGCGTAAATGTCTCTACCATAACAACTTGCCCACAAAGAAACCGGTGTTGGAATTCCAAGGACTTTTCGTATCCGATATTTCGGGTACGTGAGTGAATGGCATTTCGCTTTATAGGTATATCATCACTTAAAGCATATTAACGGGTTAGAGATATGCAACTTTAAACTGTGTCAGAAATTCAGATTAGTGTTATACTATTAGAAATTATTAACACAGTATTCCTAGAATGCGACAGTTTGACACTTTGGTATATTAAATGTGTACATAATCGCATAAATAAATTATTAAAAAACAACGTGGCTAGTGTTTTTACGACATATTGCTATTATTTCCATCATCATAATAATATGATAAGCTACGATTCTATCTCCATAATATGCGATAGAAATTCCAGAATTTGTGAAATTAAAACTTACGGCTATTCATCTAATAAAAATGTTGATTGTCCTTTTTAGGAATTCATTCCAATACCTCACAATTTTCAGCCAATACACGTTATTTCAAGACTTAATAGACGATTACTTTATTAATATTTATATGAAAGCTGTATCAATGAATATTAAATACCTGCGCTTTCCTTAATTTTTCTTCAATAGCTGCAAAAGCGATTTGTAATGCCTGATGTTCATCTCTTAGCACCTGATTTAACCCTTGTAACTCAGTCATGTTCGTCTCATACATTTGTATTTCAGCCCGGAGTGACGCTATTAATGCTGTGTTTTCTGAAATTCTGAACCCATCGAACATGTTATTTAATTTCTGGTCAGAAATTAAATAATAAATTAAGCGTATTACATGCCGCCATTATAAAGTACGTTAAAAATACGAGTTTTGTTTCTATTATTAACTTGTTTATTTTAACATGTAAGGGTTAATGAACGATCCATTGCAGTAAAAATATCAACATTAATAATTAATAAAACACTCAAAAAGCACGACACATAACATATGATTTGGAAAAAAGGACTTGAGGGTCAAGAGTAACACGATTTCATGATTTATATTTGATAATAAATTTTGGACACTGTATTTTATGGGTTCAATCATATTTTTTGAAACACTAAGTAGTTAAAATACAACTAACATTTTTTAGTAACTTCTGTTGTCTGAAATGGCGGTTGGCTCCCTACTCAAAAGTCTTAAGACGAAAACAAACTCCGAAAAATATGTGTGAAAAAGTTGACTATTCCATGTTTATGGAACATCTTCCACCACCACATAGTTATTCCATGTTTTATCACCATTACATTATGGAAAAAAATGTTTACATACGTAACATCTTTTGCTTGTAGCTGCTTTTCTAAGTCATGTACTTTCTCATTCAGACTCATAATTTGTTGGGCATTTTCGCCACGACGCCTATGCAATGATGTCAACTCTTCTTGTTGTACTAAGATTTTTTGTTCTAAAGCTTGTATTCTTTCATTGCTTGGCCCACCTGGAAAGGATTAAAAATATAATATGATAATTATTATATTCACATCATTATCACAATACAATTGTTACAGACATTAGGCATGATGTGCACACTATTAAGTGTTGTAAAATATGGATCTCTAATAGTGAATGTGTAAGTTTAACTTTTCATTCACTCCTTTTAAAGAATGGTCGCATTATAGTTATTCAAATAATTTTAGTATTGAAGTTTTATTGATTATTGCAAATATTATCTGAGGAAAAAATAATGCTGACAATTAATTATTGTTTGGATCACATATTGGACACTAAAGTAAAAAACTTACGAAAAGTAAAAACTTAGAAATGGTTAATAATGATTATTAAAAGGCCAATAAATATATTTTTTTAAGTACCCACCTGTAATATGCAAATAAGAATAATCTCGATTCTAGAAGATAGGATATAAGTATGTGTATATTATAATTTTTACAACATAATGTTTTTTATTGGAGAGAATACTAAATATCTCGTATTTAGATTTAAAACTAAAATTTAATTATGTTTTTTATTTTATAATCATGCCAAATGGTTTTTGCTACCTTTAGTGCAAAAAATGATTTTTGAATGAGGAATATTTTATATTTTGTGTTAGAGTAAGTAATCATTAGGATTAATATTTATAACTTTCTTACCTGTTCCAGTGATTACACTGTCAGTTCCGAAAATCTAATTCTCTCATTGACTAATGTTAGCTGTAGATTTTCATTTTTTAAGGTATTCACATTGTCAAACAGCCTGCTTTCTGAAAATATAGAGAACATAAGTTTATCATCTGAAGTTTCAGTGAATGTTTTTTATAAACTTGGGAATGACAATATAATAATTATAACAAATATAAATAATTAAGACTGCATTGATAGTGTAGTTGGTATGGTTTGCAGGGTAAATCACCGCTCTGAGGTCCTGGGTTCTCTCATCTCAATCTCAGGTGAAGCATTGATATTAAAGTTTTTCTACTCCAATATTATACCGCATCCCCATAATTTTTGCTCCTTATTTTAGAATTAGGTTAATATTGAAATCAGTATAACAGAAGTGTCTTTCTTTATTAAAGCACAACAAAGCGCCTTCATCTTCATTGTCATTTGTTAAGTGAAGCCTAAAGAAAATGTCAACCACCAAGGCATAAAAACATCTCCAGATGGTCACATAGTTATGTGGACCTGCAAAATTGCTTCTTATTGCTTCACTTAATGCATTCCAGGTTGTAGGAAGAGCGGACACATATGTCCCCAAACTATTCCTCAGCTTAAATGGGCAGCAATAATATGACTTTTTAAAGCTTTTGGTTCCATGCCGGACTAAAGGCACCATAGAGAAGTGATTCCTTTATAATTTTCCATGAAAAATTGCTTGGTTATTTAAAACTTTAGAATTTAGTTAATTTGCTAAGGTTAATTTTTCAACCTATTTATGTTAAATAAATATTATTCAATTACTTTTGAAGGTAACTAACTCTCTAGTACCAATATTAACTAACTTGTTATTCACCCTAAAGTATATTTAATTTAATCTTTAGGGGCATACCCATAGGGCATAACTATGATTTTTTACCCAATATGGCGATAGGCTCCCTATCACATCATGCGACAGAATACACACAGGGGAAAGTGGTTGTAAAAGTTATAAAAGGTGTGAATGTGTGTGTGAAATATATTAATCTGGGAATTTAACTGTAACTCAATGGCAATAGCAACCCACAGCATTGGTTTTTTCTTCTCTATCATAAGAAATATTAGATATGCCACTTAATTCTTATAAGATTGCAAGCTGAGTTGAACTAGTTATTTATAGGTGGAATATAGCAATAAATTTAATTTTACTAACTGGTATAATTAGACTGGTAACCCAGAGCACAGTAAAAATGTATTCAAATTTATGGATATGTATTCAATTTTCATCTCTAGTCTTCTAACATTTTAAATTATTATGTAAGCTAGCAGTATATACATTTTTATGAATACTTAGAACCATGGTTCATAAAGTGATTGTGGTATAAGATAATTTCCCACACTAGAAAAAGCTGTGTAGCTAGTCTAGTGTATTTTCATAACAAATTAATTATGCCTTATCTAAACCACTCACTAATTTGTTACGAGATATTTGATGCAAATAAGTTTTCTAATCTATGCCTGACTTCATGCTAAACATACAGTTACATATTCTCTTTGATATCAGCTAGTTTGTGACTGAATAAACAAGTCATACTCATCAGTTATCCTTAATTAGTTTCTCACTTACTAAGAAAGTTTTATCTTGATGTTATTTACAACATAGTTATTGTAATGATATTTTTTTCTATTATCAATATGGCACAGGTTAGTCACCACAACAGCGTTGATAAGACGAACATATAACGAGGTGAACATTGAATACAATAGACTATTACACCACGAGATAAATCTTCTTATTTGATATGTTTCATATGTCAATAAAGACAAAGACTAGTAATAGGTTAAGTAACTTACGAAACGCGATAATATCTTGGAAAGCTGCCGTCTCATATTTATTTCGCGTCTGTAGCTGGCTAACAATGCTGTTTCTCCACTCGCCACCTTCCATTTTTGGTAGTAGTTCATAAAATGATGCAAATTAATTAATGAAATAATTTGTGTTCAAAACAAACAGATTTCATGATGTTGTATTGGACGCATTCAACCTCACAATAAACGATTATGCCTTTAGGACATACAATATATCATTGTAAAACTAATTAACTAAAATTTTACACAGCTTAATTACAAAATAGTAAATGGTAATATTTTTGATTTCACGAATCCAGTATTCAACTAGGCACTGACAGTTGATGCTCAAGTTTATATGCAGCTGTCATTTGTCAAATTGATGTAGCTAGTGATGGACGCTAGACTAAGTGAAATAAATATTCAGACATACACAGATGAAACGATTTATGATTTATTTCATAAAAATTTTGGTAGTTTAATTTTTTTTTAAAAAGACCTATTCAATCTTATCCAATTTAATTGTTTGGCTGTATCGTTTATACGACTATTCTGCCAATGTCAAGTTTGAAAAGCAAAAGACACACGTGCTATATGTCAAAAAGTCTTTGGATGGGTGAATATGAAAACAAAGGTAACGTAGTACCTGTCAGTACCCAAAGTCAGTACCTATACGAATGGAATAAAAAAGCAAAAGGAAAACCTTGAATAGGAATAATTTCAGATTTGATCAAAAGCACCTAAAATGTGATGTCTTGTTTGTCTTGAACCTAATTTTGATTATCTAAAGAAATTATGCGTAAATCCTTGCATATTCCGGCCTATAACCTGTGCGGCGGAGAGTATGGAAAGCAAAGAGAATTATAATATATATGGAAAATGGAAAGAATGCATAAGACTTGCTCGAGGGAAGGCTTTACATTAATTGGGATTTCATTGGATGGAATATGTTTATTCAAAATAGGAAATATTTATGGTAAGTATGACCGCACAATAAATAATTTTATATTTAGGTACTAACAAATTACAATAATGATGTAACCAGTGCCATTGATTATAGATTATAATTACAATCCAAAATTATTCAGTTATATTTCCAACGCCATCTATTGACCTAAAAAATTTTAGACCTCGAGTAAACTGTCAAATAATTAGGTAGCTAATAGGAGATAACAATTAGTTCCAATTTAATACATAAGATGGCATTGTTTCGGACAAATCTTTCGATTCGGGCTCTACCCGTGGCTTTACGTCAACATTAAGGAAGTAGTTAGTCCTAATTTCTACCCCAAAAAATAGTCAAATCGTAAGATTCAAGATATTCTCGTTATATATCGATAGTTTTTTTAGGGCAGCTGGTCTTTAATTGGTGTATTTTTGCATTTAACAAAACTTTCATATAAAATTTAAGATATTTAAGTACTGCTTAAGTAAAATATTATGTACTTTAATAATTTAAATATTACGGGATGTTCACTTGCTTTCGTTATCGGAACTTCGTATATAAAACAAAGTGTACAGAGCGTCACATCGACTAAAGGAGAAAAACAGCAGGCGTCGGATTGCATTAAGTACTATTTGACTACATGCTATTTCTTCAATAATTATAAGAAAAAAAAAACACAAAGAGTGTCATGGATAGTAATACATTTATGAAGAATTTCACAATGTTTCCACAAGTAAACAACGTGAGTACGTAGTTTATTGGGAGATAATCACGCTGTAGACTCTACGGCATAAACGTTCCTGCTCGACCGTGGTGGTACTCATCAATGTCTCACAGATGAATATGACATGAAATGAGTGCTTAATATAGCGTTTTGTATAAATAGAAGGTAAGCCGTATTAGCGGTAAGTGGGATATTTGAAAACTTAGATCTTTTTCGCTTATTCCCACTCCTTTCTTTTAGGCCAGCAGTGCATCCATGATTTTTGTGATCGTAGTTGTTTATTTCCGGTGGAGATCCTTTAATATCAGGTGGTACACCCGCTTGTTTATTAAATAATAATTATTGGTAAGAAGTAATCAAGATATTTTAGGGTATGTGAAGTTTGACAACTCACACTAGAGCCTAGTAGACTTAGACTTAAAACCTTCTCAGTTGCAGAGGACCATGCCCAGCAGCGAGACCGTTTTATATAACAGGTTTGATGTTATTTATAAGATTTGAATTCAGTTTTGAATATCTATCTTGATGTACCAGATTTAATCGGTTGAACGCACAATGCACATACTGTTTCACTTTATGTAGGTACTTTAATACTACGTACTTAATAAGTAGCGCAAATACAAAAGGTATTCTCATCAGAGATAATTCGTCATTCATCTGGACTTTGAATGTTACTATTCAATTAAGGATTGGAAATTCAATTATAAGTTTTGAGTCTGTGAGAACTTAAGGTATGCGCATCGACAGCGTCTAAATTAATTCCTATTGAGATATGATTATGTTTACTGTCGAAACTGTACTTCAGTTATTAATAGACAAGGGCTTTTTATCGTCCAAATGTTTCGACCACACTAATTAGTATTACTTAAGTTATATTATGGGATTACAGTATTATAGACTTTTCTTTTTTAGTTGAATATTTTATATAAGTTGTCTACTATGGTATAAACTGTTAATAAAACCACTATGACGGATCACTGTTATTTAATTTGATATCTTAAACATAAACTTAAAGAACTACATTATTGTGGCTGCTCGCCGGCAGCCCGTGACAGGAAGAAGGAAGTGGAGTCGTGTTGCCACAAAAACAAATTAAATTACATATTAACAAATGTTACCCTAAACAAATATAAATGTACCCATTCAACATGCCTCCTTACATTTATATTTTAACTAAATCATATCATACACTACTCATATCAAGACAATAGCTCTATAAACATTACCTTCAGTATAACATATTAATTGTAACTTATTTTTTTTTTTTTTTTTTTTTTTTTTTTATATTACAATTATCATCTTTTAATTAAACAATTTAAACCAATATTTATCTCAACATAATATCCATCTGAAAGATAAATTACTTTTACAACAACTTTAACATATCTCTAAATTTATTAAATTTATTACTTCCCAATGGTTTTGTTAAAATGTCAGCTATATTTTGATCAGATGCAATTTTTATAACATCAATTAAACCAATTTTAACACTTTCATGAACAAAATGATAATGAACTTCAATATGTTTTGAATTTTTGTGAAATTTCCGTATTTAGCAATAATTTGAGCTCCAATATTATCTTCATATATTTTTACAGGTTTACAATCTTTCTGACAAATCTCATTAATTAAACAAACTATAAATTTAATTTCAGTAACAGCTTCTGACAGCGCAATGTATTCAGCAAATGTAGATGACTTTGTTACACAATTTTGTTTCTTTGATTTCCAAAATATTACATTCCCAAACAGTCTAATTACAAATCCTGTTGTTGATTTCCTACTGACAATATCTCCTGCAAAATCTGCATCTACATAACAATCTAACATATCAGAATTTATATTCATGTTATAAATTAATTTTATATGTTTTGTTAAGTAAAGATATTTAAGTACTCGCAAAGCATATTTAAAATGTGTCTCATTATAGCAATTTTGGAATCTACTCAAATAATTAACACTGAACGATATATCTGGTCTTGTACCTGAACTAATATATAAAAGTGCTCCAATTAAATTTCTATATTTTACATTCTCATTTATATTACAGTTTTCTAGTTTAAGATTTACTTCCATTGGTGTAGTATATAACTTTGTATTTATTATATTATAACGCTTAGCTAATGATTCTATATATGATTCCTGACTCAGTGTCATGGTCTTATTCTTTTTATAATCATAATCAATATGTATTCCAATGTATTCTTTAACTTTACCCATATCCTTCATAGTAAATTTACTTAACAGTTTGATTTTAATATTACTCATTACCTTTTCATCTTTACAACATATTAACAAATCATCAACATATAACAAAATGTATACACTCACATTAGTATCCAATTTAAAATATAAACAAAAGTCATATTTACTTCTCTGAAATCCAAGACTAGTTAAAAACTTATTGACACATTCATACCAAGCCCGAGGGCTTTTAAACCATATAATGTTTTATTTAATTTATAAACTCTATCAGTGCCATCATCATAACCAATTGGCTGCTTTACATAAACTTCAGATAAAATTTTACCATTTAAAAAAGCAGTTTCAACATCCATCTGATGTATATTAAGATTATTTTGACAACAATAAGACAATAACAATTTTAAAGTTTGCATTTTAGCAACGGGTGAATATATATCATCAATAAAATCTTTTTGTTGAAAACCTCTTACTACTAACCTAGCTTTAAATTTATTTTCGGCTTTCTTTCTGTATATCCATTTCACATCTAAAGGCTGTTTGTCTGCTGGTTTACTTACAAGTCTCCAGGTCTCATTTTTGCCAAACTGTTCATCTCACGATTCATAGCCTCAGTCCATTCTTTTGCTTCATCGCTAGTTATTGCCTCCTGAAAATTATCTGGAATCATAGCATCACAATAGTTAACAGTTATACAATAATAACCAAATTCTTCATCAAACCGAGTTGGTGGCTTGATTTTACGCCGATTTCTTGTTTCAATTACTTTATTATCATCATAACTTTCATTTGTTTCAGCATTCAAATCTTCATTAATTTTCTCATTATTTTCTTCTGCATTAGTCTTTCTTCTCTTCTATAATTTTCTTCCAATTTATTAGGCTATTACTTTTATCATTTTCTCTTCTCTATTATCATCGAGACCAATACACATTACATCATCTTCAATTATATCACAATGTCTTGCTACAACTATTCTATTGTTTATTAATACTCTATATCCAACATCTGTATAGCCCATTAGTATGCCAAGCTCGGCTTTCCTGTCCCATTACATTTTCTCTTTTCCTCTGGTGTTCTAACAAATACTTTACTTCCATATATCCTTAAATTTTCAATGCTTGGCCTTTGTTTGAAAAATATCTCATAAGGCGTCTTCCTTTCTATAGTGCCATTTGTTAATGTTCTATTCTTTAAATAAGCTGCGGCCATAACCACTTCAGGCCAAAATCTTTTATGCACTTTTGCCTCTGCCAATAGACATCTTGACATATCCATTATTGATCTATTGAACCTCTCTGCTGTGCCATTTAATTCATGCACATATGGCGGACAAGATTTAATCATAATTCCCTTTGATCTTGCAAAGTCAAACACTCTTTTATTAATGTATTCCTTTCCATTATCACATCTCAATTCTTTAATATTTTTCCCAGTTAAATTTTGTATCTCATTAACATACTGCATTAAACAATTATATACTTTATCTTTTGACGGAATACAATAAACTTTTGCCAACTTACTATAGTCATCTATAAAACTTAAGAAATATTTTTCACCATTAAAACCTGTAGTTCTGTGTGGCCCATTTAAATCTGTGTGTACAATTTCTAATATATCCTGTGCTCGTTTTCTATTATTTTTAAATGGCAAGTTATGCATTTTATTTTCAATACATATAGCACATTTCATGTACTTACATTCAATCTCCTTTGGTAATCCTTTCAATAATTCACTTGTACACATAGTATTCAAATTGTTAAAGTTTATATGACCAAGCATCCTATGTAATTTCTCCTTCACTGTCATACTTGATTTCTTCACTAAATTAGCATGTAATGTACTTGCATTTATATAACCTTTAATTTATACAGTCTATCTTCTTTCACTGCTATAGCTATAATAGTTCCATAGACGTTATATATTTTTGATTGTCGCCCCTGGAAACAATTTTATGATTGTCTGTAATCTTTGAATAGCTCAATAAATTTGCTTTCATCTCTTTGACATAGAAAACATTGTTCAAAACAACTTCAGACTTTTCCATAGACCATAAAATAAGTTTGTATTTTTCCGACCTTTGTAGCTTCTAATATTCTTCCATCACCAACTTTTACTTTAATAGGTTGTTGTAATATTTCACATGAATGATAGTACTCATCAGTATTAATTATTATATGATCTGTACAACCACTATCTAATAACCAAGTTAAGTGGCCAGACTGCTCAATATTATATATTTTACTTGAAGTTGAAACATTATTATTCTCAATAGTTGCAAGGAAATTATTACCACCACTCTCATTACTGGATTTATTATTATAAGTTCTTCCTCTAATATTTCTTGAATTATAATATGATCCACGTTGATGTCCACGAGATTATTAAAATCTAATAAATCCATTTCCTCTACCACTGTTAACATTTCTGTGTCGACAATCTCTTTGCATGTGGCCAGGTT